>NW_010265239.1:34942-117925 GCF_000690775.1 Eurypyga helias
ATTATTGAAATGTTCCCTTGGCAAAATTTGCACCTGGATTTTAGTTTTACTGCTTTCGAATCCTCATACGATGAAAAATACAAACCCCTCAGCTTTTACTAGTAGCACAGTTTTCTGTTCATGACAACAAATTTCTTAAAAACAGCTCATGGAAAAGCAGCATTGTGGTAAAGGCAAAATATCCCCAAATGCAAATGAAAATACAGAGTTATCACAGTAATATTTCCTCAGTAGACATTAACTTTGGATGAAACAAAGAAATGCTGGCCAGTGTAAGAAGGAGAAAATTAAAAAAGGCTTTTATGGCAAAAATGCCTTTGTAATTTCATCTAATGTTATGCTTTTCAGGACCATTTCAGCTGCAGAATGACTACTGGGCATCAGACCTTTGTTTCCATGTTCATGAACAGTTACCGATCCATGTTAATTTTTACTGTTTACTGTTTTTTATTTTCCCTGGCAAATTTTCAGTGCTTTATAATCTAGTGTTTATTGTAAAGATACAGAGTGCTGATCTGCTAAAACCTACACTTTTCAATCCACTTACATATTTTTTTCTAAACAGACCGGTAAACCAGAACAGATTTTTGTGAGAAAACACAAAGTAAACCACCATTTTCATAAGAAAAACACTGGGAAAACAGTAATTACACTTTAAAGCAGATACAATCACGAAGCAGTCTATTTCTGGAGTGCAATTCAAATACAGTCAGCGTACAAAATAACTGATGCTGCTATGAAGATCTTATAAAATCTTACTACAAGCAGTAGTTTATTTACAGATAAACCAAACTCACCCTGTGCAGACTACAGTGAGAGTGCCTGTCCTCATGAGAGGGAAAGGACAAAGGAGCCTTGCCTTCTCCCTGTTGATGACACTAAGAATGACTCTCCCCAAAAGAATGTTCCCCATGTTTGAGTGCCCATCCTGGAGTCATAAATATAGCATCCCACCATGCCATCGCAATGACAATGGGGAGACCCATGCCGGGGTTACGCAGTTGGAGCCGGGTACCGCAGTAGCAACTAATGACAAACGCTTTTTCAGATCGGCAAATTATTGCCTTTGCCAGACGATCGAAGGAAAGACAGGTGCTTCCAAAATTCAGGCATCAGAGTATTGGATTATCCTTTGCTCATTTAGGATAGAAGTTCACAAAGCATCTAAAATGAATTATGAACGTTTTAATCTC
The DNA here is from genome assembly GCF_000690775.1 of Eurypyga helias. Classification (NCBI taxonomy): domain Eukaryota; kingdom Metazoa; phylum Chordata; class Aves; order Eurypygiformes; family Eurypygidae; genus Eurypyga; species Eurypyga helias. The sequence goes on from NW_010265239.1 coordinate 36,136, forward strand.
CTCCAGGAATTTCCCTTGGGTTAACATTGCCATTGCTGCATAATGGAGTGAAATCATTTGCTTTGACGTCTCTTTAGTGAATGCCAATTCCAGCCAAATTATGTCAGTGTATAATTAGATCAGGAGCTAACAGCAGCTCTTATGTTTTGCTTGGCTGCTACTATTATACTTTCCAGATGAAGGCTTGCTGCCACAGTAGTGGGTGAGCTTACGAATCCAGCTGCCCATAGTGGTACCTAAGAGCCTGGGGTAGGGTAAAAGAACAGAGTATTTTTCCACTTACTTGAGACACTGTGGTTTCAGCCTTCAGGATAAACCCTTCCCAGCAACGTGGTATTTTTTGTGGTGTCAGGAGGAGAAATCAATGTTTGAAAGTAGCGAAGCTCTGAGGCTGCAATACCAGTTTGTGAGCCAGATGTTTTCCAGCTACATTTTATTAGTGGAGGAGTCAGCGCAGCAGCAGTGGGCTTCTCCCAGCCCCTAGGAGAGGATATGTAAGGAGATAAAACTGCCATTCTGGATGAAGCTGAAGGTCTGGTCAGCCCAGACCAGTCTCTTGAGAGTGGCCCATAGCTTTTCCTGAGCTGGACACAATGCTTTGCTGTCGCCACTAGTCCTATCCCTGTTAAATTGCCTAATTGCTTTTGGAACACTTTCTGATTCTGGCCTCCACAAGGCCTCGTATCTAATTTGGCATGGTTTGAATCACCCTGCCTGGATCAGTGGGATTCATTTCTAAGAACCTTTGTTTGCTTCACCATCCAAATAAAGCAAAGCTGAACTCCAGCAGGATCAGCACTAGAGCTCCAAGGAGTTGTGCGGGTGACGTTTATCTAGTGGCTGTGTTTCAGACACTCCTAAGAAAGCAATAGTCAGGAATTACTGGGCAGGCGTGACTGGATATGCTTTGGTACACGCTGAGCTGGTGAAGTGAACGGATGTTTTTCTGTCATTGGTTTTGAACCATTACATGGCCACTTGAATGCTTTCCTGAATTTTGTATTATAAGAAATAAAAATTACCGTCCATTCTGCTTAATATCAATAAATTAATTCATCTTTGTCATATCAACCCTCTGTTTTAAGAAGAGTCCTAACTTAGGCTCTTCTCATATGGATGCCATTTCGAACCTTTTATTACTTTTATCACCTTTTTATTACAAGATCTCTTATAATCACATCTCACAGCTCTCCTTACCCCAGTCTGAGAAGAGAGAAGACATACATGGACATTTGAAATCCTCTGAACCAGCAAGTGTGAGGCCACTGGTTTGCTCTGTGATCCAGCTGCTGTGCAAGTTCTTTCATGCAGTTCTGATCATCATACATCACCAGCAGCGATACTGTTAGGCCTATGTGAGGCCAGAGCTAAGGTATAATGTCTATTTTATCAGGCCCCCTAGTACTTTTAGAGCTGCCCATCAACTCAACTTCATTCTGCCTCCAGAATTTGGAGCTTTTAATTTGTTCCTTGAGTAAGATTTTCCTCAAAGGGCTTGTTAAAAACATCACTGGTGAGTTTTTTTATAGCCTTCCGACAGGGCACCTTTCAATGCCAGAACAAATAACGAACAAACAGCCGGAGAGGACGTGAGCCTCAGTCTGCAGCAGTAAGTTTCATCCCTGTGCAAGGATCCCTGGTGAGCTGTGAGCAGGGCTGCTGCTGTGGGGAAGGGCTAAGTGACAGCTCCCAGATTTAGCTGGTAAGACAAAGAGTAATACTTGGCTATAGGGTTACAGCTGCCACCTGCTATGCTGATATCCTTGTGACAACTGGAACTGCAATGCTCACCTGTCGTCGTCGTGACATCTGCCTAGGAATAAGAACAGTCTTTGTGGCAAGGCACTTCTCGTTTTTATTGTCTAGAGCTATCAAAACTGTTCTGTGGAAAAAAGATAAATGCGGAACAGTCTGGTGTTCGATACAGCTGGGTGGCATGGGAAGACCTTTGAAACAATGTTGAAATCCTGCTGTTTATCTGAAAATGCCCTTGCACGGAAGGAGATAATTAGATCCTACTGTAGCTGTTTGCTGTGATGCCTTTTGAAAAAAGCACGGCTATCAATTTGGTTATGGAAAGCGATGAAGCGGAAGGCAGAAAGGTCAGCACACGTTGATGAGGGATGGATGAGCACTCTGATTGCACAGCTGCAGTAAGGCTCCGTAGTGCCAACATCTGTTTCCAAGCTTTTCTGGTGTGGAGTAGTTTTAGAAGATCTTTTTTAGATCTTCCTGGTAAATTTAAGAGGTGACTCACGAGACAAAAATCCAACCTCCTCCTGTTCAGTGTATCAAGGCCTAATAGCTAAATATCGATGTAGCCGTGATCAGGGCAGGAAGCTGAGAATATTGCTGTCAGTCACCTCCTCAAGACATGGCTTACAGAGTATTTCTCTTGACTGTGTTCCCTGGTCATTACACTTGCTGCTGTTAGGGGTAGAACAGAGGAGGATAGGATGGGGCAGTGGCTGAGTTGCGAGCATTTAGATCATTCCTGCCATACGCAGCCTTGGGGCGTAGTCAGAGGCCATGGAACTTTTGGGGTGTTTAAGGTGCCTGAAGAAGAGCTTGACATTCCAACTGTGGGACCCGTTGCATCTTGAGGCACCTACGTTCATGCTAAAGATCTGGTCCTAGGCTTTCTGTGCCTCAGTTCCCTTCTCTCCTCCTGGGGCACCACGATGATACATTAATTAAGAGTTGGACGTGATCAGACCCTGTGACAGTGGGTCTGCAGAGGGATTTGAAAAAGCTTTTAAATAGGAAATGTTGGGGGTTTTAGCAGCATCTTGAAATACTCCCCTCCCTTCCGCACTGCACTGCCCATACTGACCCTGTGCTGAGGGTTATATTTCACAACATGAGCCAAAATGTTGATTATTCCCTGAGTAGCATCCACTGGGAATGTTGTTGACACAAGATATGCAGCCCCCAGGCAACTCTGAAAAAAGTAATCGGCATTACTGACTTGAACTGCAGCCACTCCAGGGGGGAGTTAGTGGGGCGGAATGTTGGCCCTGGGGTCTCACACTCCTTGGAAACAGCCCAGCTGGGCTGGTGCAACTCCCTGTGACCGCAGTGTTTCTGTGTGCATTGGTTTTGATGGTGTACTTCGGACACAGAGCACGTGAAAGAGCTCAAATGGCATTCCACAAAACCTTTGACACTGAAATGAAGTGAGCCTAGCACGATGGAAACGGCCTTCCACATTGCTGCCCAGACCGTGCACAGGTTCACACCTTTCATACTCTGTGCCATGACACTTCTTCCCCAAATCTGGCAGTTTGGCCTTTTGACCTCTTACAAGTGCTTTAAACGGTACCGATGCTGGAGTTAGGAGCTGAACCTTTGCCTGTAAAGTTTCTAAGACTATTCCTTTAATTCTGGGTTGAACCATCAAATCCCTTTACTTCATAAGGCTATGATTTATTTGCAAAATCACAGCAAAGCAAGTGGAATTTAGCCTTTAGCCTCAGCTTCCCTGGACTGAGAGGACACCTATGTGCGCTCATGGTGAGAACAGCTGAGTTTTGCTTCTGGTCAGCCTTTCCCTGACAGTGCTCTCTAAGTGCATACTTCCCTGTACCACTCAAAGCCTTGCCTATTCCTATAAATGGTTTCAGTTCTCCTCTAAAACTGATGTCATGAGACACACTTTTACCACACCAGCAGAAATCAACAGGCTGAACTACGGTTTCCTCTGAATGAAAAATAATTGCCTCCTCTATCCCCTGATTTAATACCATTTATCTTGCTTTTGGTAAAGGTGTGGTGTAAAGGAGTTTGGCCCTCAGTTTGTACTGGGTTTGGTTTGCTTCAGCCCTGGGGTGGGTGTGCTGGTAGCAGGAGCAGAGGAGGGCTCTGCAGTCGCAGATGCCTCTCTCTCAGGCAAATGGAGCATGTTCCTCATTGCCAGTGTCGGTGAGGGGTGGGAAGGAGCAGCTTGAGAACTCCCTAGTCTCCTGCGCAGATTAATGAGCGCATGAACTCGGATTGGTGTAAATTGAGATTGAGAGCGGAATGGAGATTGGTGTAAATCCTCACATTCCTGCCTACACAGGATGTGATCCTAGCTGCTTCGTCCCTGGGGATTTCAAAGGAAAAAGAGAAGGTGTGACTATTTCTGAGAAAGAAATGAGCAGCAGCTGAGAAATATGTCAGAACTGGGCCAAAGCGGCGTTAATCTGTTGCAGAGCTGCAAAAGGCTTTATCTTTCTGCAAGCATTGAAGAACACAGCAGAGCAGGGGACATGCAGTTTGATAGAATTGCTGCATCAGGAGCAATTACCAGGTTCAATGACAGTTTTAAAGGCAAAGTCCCTTTCATGGAACTAGCCTGTTGTTTTGCGCGAATCATATATCCAAGGGTAGAGCACCAATATATATTTAATTCTTTTACTGTACCGCGATACATTTAATTCTTTTAGGTGTGCATACATCTGCACCTGAATTTCTTCAGAGAGAGAGATATCTTGGACCCGGATCTTTGGTGGTGGTAAAGAGCAAACACAGTGTTGTGAAATTAGCTAAATTTTCAGCAAACTGAATCCAGAACTTGAACTTGAATCTCAACTCAGCTTTTAAGTAGTTCATAACCGATTTGAGGAATATCCAAGAAATAAAGACCTATTACTCAAACGCAGAGATGCGATACTGCAGTGCACCAGGAAGTGGTTCTGTAAGTGAAGGCACGTACCTCCATGGGAGAGCCGTAGGGGCAGCAGTGTGAGAGCTCTGTGCCATGGCAATGCGCCCAAGAGTAGCTGTCTTTGATTGCACTGTACTGTTTGCAGGGCAGGCTACTGTTTCATGCAAGCAAACAAAATCTGTATTTTAATATCATTGTCATCCTAACAAAATTCTGTGTTTTCATCCTCATCCCACAGTACTCTTAAGTCCAAATCTTTGAACAGCATGGTGAGAGGAGTGCCACTGTCCCGGTCTGAGATAGTGTCTTGGGACACAAAATGACCCAGTTTTGTGCAGCTTAGCTCCTTTGCTGCTGTTGACATTTCTGTTTCTTGAGTCTCTGGGAACTGCAGTTTATTTGCAGAATATGTGAATGAATCTGGCAACATCCACTGCTCTGTGTTCTCTCCAGGGCAGTTGTTACCAGCACCGACTGAGAGGAGGAGGGCTGCTGATAGAGACGGCAGCGATTCATCCTCTGGAGCACAGTCTGTGTCAACTTTCACTGAAGCCAGTAACAGTGGCAGTTGTGCTGTCTGTTGTCTGTAGCATCCTCCTTCTTCCAGCACAGACAGTGGCAGCTGGGGTACATGCACTTTACTTTCCATCCCATCAGTCTGCAACAGCGGTTGCTGTGTTTGCCCAGGGCTTCCCTGGCAGAGAACTGACCCTCTTCTGTCACTGTTGTTCCACAATGCCAAGTCTGGCCTCTGTTCTTTATAATTCCAATGGCTGCAGCTCTTGCCCAGCATCGGTGTTATGAGCTTTCCATCAATAAAGCTATCTGGAGAAACTTCCTTTAGCATTTGGTTTGGCTGCACATTCTTGTCAACATGCTCTGTGCCTTTGACACACACCCCATAGGTCAGGGGCAGAATTTTGCTGGAGGTGGCAGTGGGAATGCTTTGCTCAGCTTTTTGAGGGGCGTAGCCCGTGGGAGATGTGCTGGCCAAGCAGGGTGGCTGGGTGGGCACCCGAAATGTCGGTATATCCGTCTGTTGCTGATAGGCAGTTTCTGGTGGTGGGAAAGACCATGGTGGCTCCAGTGCTCTGTCCAGATGTGGGCTGATCTGTGGTAACTGCACTTCGGGGATGAGAAGTGAAGTTTTGGTTAAATTAATGGGCTTTATAATATGTTCCACTGTCAGTGTAAGAGGCTGGAATGATGAAATCCCTCTGAAGTCCTGTTAAAGTAGATAGACAAACATGAATTAATAACAAGAAGCTGTGATTTTGAAGGTTTGCTTTAGGTTCTTTTAAACTTCCTTTGGAGAAATACAAGGAAAAGCCAGTAACGACCACCAGAGATCTGCTCTGTTGACAAACAGACTCTCCTGCTGGGGAATGACCCTTCAAAGCAATACAGCTGTCTTCAAAGGGATACAGGTTCAGAAAGGGAACATCTGAGGGTCTGTGATTTTGAGGGCTGTTCTAACATATTAGTATAGAGCCCTGCTCTCCTCTAGGGACAACATACGTGGTTTGTTTTTTTTAATAGAATAACCAAGATTCTTCAAACCTGCAGGCATCTTTGCTGTCTTATTTTACAACCCCCTGTTACAAGTCTCTACCCATGGCATGCTGACCAGATTCAAACTTCCAGCAGCCTGCACTGATTGCCTGATCAATGCTCTTGTCTTCTCACTCTTCCTCCTTGATTAGCAACGCTGTTCAGACGCGTGCACATAATCCTGAGAATTTTAAAGATTTACTGCAATGGTTTAAGAACACTTACCAAAGACATAGGCTGTGCGCTGTGTTGCTTGACGTATTTATAGCTCACATAGCTGATTGCAGCAACCACCAGTCCGGCACAGAATGCGAGTGCCACGAAACAGTAGAGAAGCCATGTGTTGTCTAGTTAGTGGGGAGGAGAACAAGTGGAAAATGTAGCTTCAGGGAGTTGGATTAGAAAAACTGCATGGCATTAGCTAAATTACGTTATTGTTCTAGTCTCATAGGAATAGGTTTTTAAATTCAGAAAGCCAGTGTTGCTTCAATATCTTTAGCAAGACCAGCTGAAAACCAGTCTCTTTTGTGTATCCAACATCCCAGCTGGACTTTTAAATGAGCAGAGTTACCAGCCTCACCTGCCAGCGTTTTAACCCAAAATACTTGAGCTTTGCTGCTTCTCTGGAGGAGATAGATGTATGCTGTTCCATTATATTCAGTGTCTGGATCCAAGTTGAAAATTTCAAATTCTTTGTTGTGCTCATTCTTTGTCCACTATTTAAAATAAAGGCAAATTCTCTATTTTAGAAAGATTAAATGCATACAGTTTGTTCAAATCAGACTGCAAAATTCAGCATAAAATGTTATTTACTAACAAGGTGCTATAGGACTGTAATAATTCTGTAGATGTAGAATTTTAAATATATAATTTGCTTTCTACTCTTACTCTATTTAATTTTTCATTTCAGTTCCTTAAGACTTCAACTAATTAAGTCATTCTCTTTTTAGTCACCAGCAGTTTTACTTTTTGCTATCTTTACAGTATGCTGAGAAACTCCAGTTTCATTTCCAGAATTTTGGAGGAGTGCTTGAAGTTCCTCATGTCTACTGGGAGTCAAAGACTCCGAGACTTTCCCCCGTACATCAGAAATCTCATCCATCTGATGAGCTCTGATGTCCTTCTCCTTCTCATGTGAGATGTGGTTCACAAAGGTCAGTGGGCTAGTACCTGAGGTTGTGCTTTACCTTTTGGTTTGTCCTTTGGTTGAATATTGTTAAGTGGTAATCAACAGCACCAAATTTACTAGAAATGTCCTCTACGGTTAGCTGGCAGTCATCCTCACCTCTCAGCGGAGTATAGGGGGGCTGTATGAGAAACTTTATGGACCGTACGTAAGGAATATACTCCACTTCTGGTGCTCCAATAATAGCTAGAAAAGACAGTTGTTAAAGTTAAAGCTGATACATTATCAGATCATCTTATACACCTCATACACACATCCCAGACTCACTGTAAATTATTACTACCTAAACTGCTACCTAAATTCATGTTCCCCTCCTACATCAGATTTTGCCTTTAGGGTAGTTCAGCTCTTCTGTGTCTACACTTATCTTCAGTGGAAGGCTTATGTGATACCCGACACTGAAGCAGGCATTTAACCCAATCTATAACAGCATATTTTCAAGCAGCATTCAATATTTCTCCAAGGCTGTGTAGCTTGAAAACATCTGACTTGGAAGAACGGCTCTGGAGGATAGGATCACCTCACCGTGGGTGCTAACGCTGATGCTGCAATGAAATGTGAATGTTTAATGATCAGCACAACTTATGGCTCTTTAATAGCTTATTCTATACACAGATTTGAAGGCTTTTCATAATCACTGGCTGCGAATGCCACCTTGAATTATCGACGGATAGGCAGTGGGAAAATTGCAGTGACAGAGCCAGTACAAGAATTGCCAAAGGCTATGTTGTGTGTCTGCGGTAGAGCTCACGCAGGGGCTGGGAACATTAAATGCCCATCAGTCTGGCTGCTCATCCTGATTTTCAGGAGTTCACATTTCATAGTTTCTATGACAGTATTACTGGCTGTTCCCAGGTTCCCCATCATGTCTCTTACTAGTTTCCTTCTGCCTGTTGTCAGCCTTAATATCAGTTCTTCTTTCAGGGACATCTGGCTTTTCCTTTTCTCCTCTAATCCCAGTTCCATGTTGGACCTCAGGCAATGCCCTGCCCATTTTCTCATTTGCCTCCTTGCCGAATAACAAGCCTCTTTAGGCCTTCACTCCCTTCCTGCCAAGCACAGAATCTTGCAATACTGAAATCAGAGGAAATGCTGTCCTAAACATCAGTGAGACTTGGAATGAACACCTAGAAAACAGGATTAAATAGATTTCATCAGTGGTACGTACTCTCTTTTCTGGGTTCAAATCTTTCTGAGCGCACCCAGTTGGAGGAGCAGTAGTTCTGGCCAGTGGCCCTCACCCTGGCGTAGTAATGCTCCGTGAAGTTTTCAGTTTCATGGGTGAGATTGCAGAAAGGCTGCGTGATACTCTGGCACTCACGCTTGTTAAGCCAGGATTTTTCTCCATACCTTAGGACAAAAAAGCCTTTTAGTCTGTTTGGCAGAACAGATGTAATACAGCCCTTTTCCAGAATGATCCAGAGAGACTGTTTGGCAAATTCCTAGTCGTTTTTAAAATAATTATTGCAATTAGCAAGTGGCAGGGAATGTAATAGCAGATAAACTTCCCCTGGAGTGCAGCCCTTAATCCATTCCCGTTGATGGCCTCTGCATGGATAACACCTTGGGGAAGTGCAGTTTATTCCAAGGCAGACACAGGGATGTCCTGCAGGTCAGTGACTCCAGGGTTCTCTGCCCAGCTCTGGCGCTGGACGACCGCATGCAAGTTCACTGCAGAGTTTGCAGAATTACTCGAAGGCAACAAAGCTGTTGTGTGGCATTGGTTTGATTTCTCTCAGCTCTGGTGACCGAACCAGAGGGAGACAATGGCTGTTACCTGTATTTACAGGTGAGGAAACTACCGAACAGAGAGAAGGAAGTCGCTAAAGGCAAAGAATAGCTCAGTAATGGAGTAAAGTTGGCAACCCAAGATGTAAAAGTATTTGCTTAACTAAGCACCATCTACCAGTTTGAATAATCCTGTCCTTTACTGCATTCTTGTCTAAGCAGAACCATTTCCGTAACAGTAGAACAAGCAGCAGAAACAGCAACATCTAATTTTCCTTCTTGGCCCTTCTCTCTCTCAGAGCAGCAGCCCCTAAGAACAACAGAACCCCAGAAAGAATCAAACTTCACATACTGTTTATATTGGACATCAAATACAGTGCCAGGGGGAATATCTGCTTCAGTTTCCCATGTCAGGATGTTCTCAAAGTTTATAGAAGAAAACACTGCACGTTTCAGACATGATGGCCTCTCAGTAGTCACAATGCCTAGAGGAGCAAAGAAACTAGCATTAAAATGCATATTCTGGCATCTCAGCCCACAGATGAATATGGGTCCAATGCTGCTCTGCCTTTTAGGGAACAGAAATAGCAGGCATGACATTTTCAGTTTGCTAGAGATGGGCTGCAAAGCAGAAGCTTGAACAGAACAGAATTCAAACCGTGCACATATCGCTGTATACGCCTTGCAGACTGTTGACTCATCCCAAAGAAATGTTGTCAGTAACTTTTACAGAAAGACTTCAAAAACTCAGGGTCAGAAAGAGAATCTTTGAGTCCCTTATCGGGTTTCTTTTAAAGCGGTTAGTTGGCTGGAAAACTAAGAGCAACGACCTGTTTTCAAGGCTAGATCCATGGCTAGGAATGTCTCTGCTTTCAGCCCATACTCAGGGAAGTCGTATGCTGAGATCAGTCTCACATCACTGCAGATGTGACTGTCATTAATCTCTCATGCTCCATGTTTTATTGGATGGAGACTGCCTGTCCAGAGCGACACGCAAAGACCTGATGGCGCCTGGACTCTGATCTGGGTGTGCCAGGGTGAAGGTAAACAACTCCCTCAGCTCCCTGCTCTCTGAGCCCTGTGCCTCTTCCCCACACAGGATGGGCTGTGGCTTTGGTAAGCAGAAATGTCACTTGCCCATGACAAACATGTCCCTGTTCTGAACTGCCTCTGTAGAGCAGAACACCACCATGATCCACCTCCAGCAGACTGCCTCGGACGGGCACAGAAGAGTGTCCGTGAGACTTTTGACTCTCTCCTGTCATGAGAATGAATACACAGTGCAAAATTTTCTCAAGGCTGATTCACAAGATCTTCTAACTTGGAGACTAACCTTCAGAATTGATAAGCTCTATAAATTTTAATTACAGACACAAAGATAATATTTGCAGTATTGATAAACCCCTTGAGCTTTCATGGGCGTCAGCCTGCACTTGCTGAACAGGAACAGTCTCATTATGGTGCTTATAAATGGACACTCGAAGTCAATGATTCCCCCCCATGAAAAAATTATGTGATAAGCAAGTAAAAATAGCCCCATTTTACAGGTGGGAAAACTAATGACCAGAATGGGGCTGACCTGGACAAGATCACATTGTGCCGTGGTGGTAGGGCAGGGACTAAACCACACCAGTTCCTGGTTCGTGGCTCCAAGATTTCCCTCCTGCTGCCTCCATGGGAAAGAACCGAGTGCCAGCAGCTTAAGCTAGTGTGCTATATAGGAGGAGAATTAGGCAAAAAGATGTAGATCCAGTTTTCTCTCTTGTTGTGAGTGGCATTTTGGAAGGGAAGCAACGCAAAACTGGATCGTGGTCCTGTCCAAATTCTGCCCTGACTTCATCTGTAGTTCAGCACTTGCCTCTGACCAGGCAGGGCTCAGCACAAGCTTCCCGAGGAGGCAGAAATGCAGCAGCGGGTATAAAGGGGGTGGGTTTCCCCTGGGCACCACAAAAACTGAGTCACTAATACTCCGATCATATCAGATGTAGGAAATCTCTATCTTCCCACATTTATCCATACTAAACCACGGTTATGCAAAACAGTGTAACACAAGCACAGTCAAGTGTGGGCAGGGAAGAACCAGGATATTTCACGGTGTGAAAGTCCCCCTGTTTTAGAAGTTTCTGGAGGTGCCCTCCCTATAAGATCACAGACACGGGAGCAGATGAATGGTAAGGCTGCTTGCTGAAAAACTGGCATTTGAAAACATAGTGAGTTTATCTTTGATTCACGCAGGAGTGAGTTTGCCACATCTAGCGTAGAATTAAACAGCTTTTAGGAATATACATTATTTCTTTGTACCTCTTTTAAAATCAGGGCGGTTGTTGTGTTCATTTGCATTCCCGCTTAAGACAGGGGGGGGACTGATCCAAAGCCCCCTGAAGTCAATGAATATCCTTTACGCCTGTAGGATTTGGGTTGTAACACACCAGTGGCAAACCCTGTGAAGTGAAGGAATCTTTTCTTCTCCCCACTAATCCTTAAAGCACACCATAAAATATTAGGAGAGAGCAACACAGAAGAGAGCTTTGGACCAACCTCACCAACAGCTCATTCTCTAGGTCTTCAGTAAACATGACTGAACTACCTCCCATACTGCAGGATCAGAGACAGCCACGGTCAGGGATAGGGAAGGAGAAGTTAGAAAAGGAGAAGTAGGACTTACCGACCACTGCAAATACACCCAAGACGGTCAGAAATTGCTTCATGAATAACTATGTAAGCTGGGCTGGGAGAGCAGGCAGTTGATCCAGTGTGCAGGTGAATCACCTTTTACAAGAGCTAAATTCTTGTTTGCGAGGCCGGGTTGGATTTGTTGCTCAGTAACAGGCTGCGGAGCTACTATCCCGCCTGCGCTCGGGTCTGAGATCACCAGCTCAAGCCATGTGCGCATGTGTAAGGAGAATGTAAGAGTGACACAGGAGCACCTCTCCCTTCTGAGTATGTGCACCTAACTGTGCAAAGGTGCACAAGCCAGAGGCTTAGAAAATCCCCAGCTTTTGAAACGGAGCAAAATACCATTTTACTGATAAAGAGTTTCCTGCTGCAAAGCCCTCCCTGAGGTTTCTGCTTTGGGGCTTTTCTGGCCAGGTAACTGGCTTGTTAAAACTCTAGACATTAAAATGTAGTGCTGTGCCCCTACTTGGTTGCTGCAAGCAAGACGCCTGTTTCCTTAAGAAATACCTTTGAATACTTTCTGAAACGAGAGTCTGACAAATCACTAGTTTTGAAGCTCTTCCTGCTCACACGGGCATGGCTGAGAGCCCGATGACTAGCAGTAGCCCTGCTGCGTACTGCGCAGAGCACGAGCTCCTTGAGTCTGCCACGGCTCTGCGCTACCAGGTGGCTACAGCGGTTCTTCCATTTGAGGTAGAATGGAGGTGGCCTTTCCATAGGAGGAGCAAATGCCTTCCCGTGGCTTTCTCAGAGGCCACTGTAGACCTACAGTTCATTTTTGTGGTTGCTTACAATGTAAGGCTCTGTTCTGAGGATCGTGAGTGCCATATGGGAAGAACCGGGAGTATGAAAGCTAAACAAGGAAGAGAGCGTTCCTTTTCGGTAGCGTTCTTAGTTTTTTAGAGTGCGGTTCAGTTACCTTGTCCGGCTTTCTCAGAAGAGGGAGAGACATTTTTCTCTTTGGTCAAAAGTGAAAACTAATTGCATGTCCCCAGGAGATGCGAATTTAGACCCAGCAGATGTGTGTACCATCTGGAGAACTGGTACAGCTGCTTCCTGCTTGTTTTACCCAAGATGTCCTCAGCGGAGAAAGCTTCACACCTACAACCTGAATTTGAGGCTTAGGAAACTCCCTTAGCCCCTGCTTTTGAATTTTTATAGAATAGCTATTCCCTTGCCACAGACTGGGTACCTTCACTAGTTTATTTCTCCGGCTTACTTCGTCCCATGGTCGTAACTGTTCACAAAATGGGCAAGTCCTGCCCTCAGCCCTCCGTTTTGCCTGGGACTAACTGGACCATTGCATGAAGCTGAGGTTCCACCGAAGCAACACCAACTGGACTGTCCTGAGCACTCAGGATTGTGATACCTTCAGCCTTAACACAAATATCTGCCCTAAACCACGTAGGACAAATATCCATTAGACAAATTCTTCATGAGCAGTGCTCTTATATTGCCTAAAGCCTGTTTAAAGCTGCTAAATGCTGGGGTTTTTTTCTTATTATTGCAAGTGAGCCCCATAAGCAACATCACACTGGCAGCCAGTTTACTCAGAATGCAAACCAGGGGTGCTTCTGCAGCTGAAAGCACCCTACTTTCACTGCTCTATCCCCGTGGCCAAACTTGTGAGGAAACTACTACCCCTTCTGCTGCTCTCTTCATCTCGTGGCTTTCCTGTTCCTCAGGTTGTTTCTATTCCTTGCCCTGCTTCAATATCAACTGGGCTCCATGCTTCAAGTCATGCCACTGATGCGCTGCTGTCATTTTGTCTTTCTCATCTCACTTGGACACATGCAGAAGCCTCATGGGTTTATTAAACAAGACACACCTAGCCACCGGTATGGCCTACATCTAATTAAGTACAACTCTTCGTTAGGGTGTTTCCTGAATAGCTTGCTAAAGTATTTCCATTTTTTTCCTTCCCTCACATCACTGCCTCATGCTTCTGCTGTGTGATGACCCATGATAAGGCCGAGGTGAGGGAAATCATAGTGCACCTGAGACTTTAATTTTGGGAATATAACTTAAAGCTTTATTTTTACCCTTATTTCTAGAGAGTTGTTACCTTTTGAATAGCCCAGGAAACACCTCTGTGAATCCTTAGATGCCTGAAGATCTCCAAAAGTCTGGTTCCAAGTTTAAAATTAAACCCTTTGCTTTCAAATTCCAAACTGTAAACCCTGATCCTGTGTCAGAAGTTAGTTCCTAAGGACAAAATAGGCTAAGAGGTTCATAACACAGACTTTCCATGGAACACTGCTTACAACTTGGGACAGTTGGGGAAAGAGGAGGAAAATCTGTGTGCCAGAGATTTGTGATGATAGTAGATTAAGGCCAAAAAGGCCAAGGTGGTTATCTCCTCTGAGCTGCTGTAGGGCTGAGGCTGCAGAGCCTCACTGCGAGGATGCATGAAGCCTAGTGAGGAGCTGATCCGGGATGCAGGAAACTTGATTCCAGCTCTTGTACTTACCCAGTAGATGAGCAATGTCCAGGTTTTTCGGTTGACTGGGTCATACCGCTTCCAGTGAGAAGGGAGAGCTGCTCTTCCGCTTATACAGCTACAAACATTAAGGTGTACAATAGGGACAGGATTGCTCTGGAAGTGGAGCACTGTGCTCTGGCCATCCCTGACCCTTTTGTGGTGGAAAGCAGGTCTTTGCCCTGCTGAAAGAAAACATGGAGGAGCCAGATGCTGCAGCCTTTCCCCCAGCTTCCATCCTGAGAAAAGCTGAACAAGACAAAAAGTGCTCCCAGGCCCTGTTTGCAGAGCTGTGACATGTCAAAATAACTCTGTAGAGGTTACACAACCTCTGAGCTTCCTGTAACTCAAAGCCTGGGGGTATTCCTTGATTGCACAAGAAAATGGGTGGTGATTGTATTGGGATGATCTGTATCTTTCTAAAGGAACAGGAGGGATTACAATGCAGGATGTACCTAAGGACATTTTGCAGAGGAAAAGTTAAAAAAAAGGAAAATTCTAGTTGATTAATCTTTTCTCCCACCTCCCCTTTTTACTTTAATTCAGGAACTTAAATAGTCCATCTTGCTTTCCTCTTTCAAAGCAGTTCCCAACCCCTTCCTATCAACCCCTACCTCTCTCTGATGTTGTTCTGATTCTCCAAAGATGTCATCTTTAATACCCTCCGTCAACACCCTTCCCTCACCTGAATAACTCTTTGCAGGCAGACAATGGCTATTGTGTGTCTCTTTCTTTTAATGCTTTGCTTTTCTGCGTGTGCTTTTACTGGAATAAAACAGGAGAGTATGTTTCCATGAGATGTGCGGAGTGCAAATTAAAAACACACTGAAAAGGTCAGTATTGACCAGTGAAGACAGGCCTTGTCTCTCTCTTTTGCTGGTGCACTTGTGATTCTATTCTTGGCTCAGAGAGATGGTCACAGTCCCAGTCATTCAGTGACCCAGAGAGACACCTGTCTGGGAAGTCTCATGAGTTTAATAGAATCACAGAATGGTTCGGGTTGGAAGGGACCTTAAAGATCATCCAGTCCCACCCCCCCTGCCATGGGCAGGGACCCCTTCCACTAGCCCAGGTTGCTCCAAGCCTCATCCAGCTTGGCCTTGGACACTTCCAGGGATGGGGCATCCACAGCTTCTCTGGGCAACCTGTCCCAGTGCTCCCCACCCTCTCCGGGAAGAATTCCTTCCTGATATCTAATCTAAAGCTACCCGTTTTCAGTTTAAACTCCTTACCCATTGTCCTGTTGGGCAGGGACCCCTTCCACTAGCCCAGGTTGCTCCAAGCCTCATCCAGCTTGGCCTTGGACACTTCCAGGGATGGGGCATCCACAGCTTCTCTGGGCAACCTGTCCCAGTGCTCCCCACCCTCTCCGGGAAGAATTCCTTCCTGATATCTAATCTAAAGCTACCCGTTTTCAGTTTAAACTCCTTACCCATTGTCCTGTTGCTACAGGCCCTTGTAAAAAGTCCCCCCCAGCTTCCTTGTAGCCCCCCCAGGCACTGGACGGGGCTCTAAGGTCTCCTCGGTCTCCCAGCCTGTCCTGATGGCAGAGGGGCTGCAGCCCTCGGTGCATCTCCGTGGCCTCCTCTGGACTCGCTCCAAGCGGTCGATATCGTTCTTATGCTGAGAGCTCCAGAGCTGGAGGCAGAACTCCAGGGGGGTCTCACCAGAGCAGCGCAGAGAGGGAGAATCCCCTCCCTCGCCCTGCTGGCCACGCTGCTCTGGATGTGGCCCAGGATATGGTTGGCTTTCTGGGCTTTCCACTCAAACCGAAGTATTAGGAATGGGAAGCCCATGACTGAGTCCTGTTTTAAAATCTAATGGTTTTCAGGATGAGCTGCAGAAACCCTTTGTCGTTCTGGGAAACATAAACACACACACATAGAGTTATATACCAAAATATTGTATTTTATGCGTCTGTATAAAGCAGCTCCCAGACATTCTGCACAGCAGAGGGAATTTCAGCTCCAATAAGTATATTTGCGTATAAAAAAAAAAAAAAACAAGTTGCACATTTATCACCTTGACTTCAGTTCACTCTGTTGAAACACTGAAGGTGATCACTGCAGGCTGGAGATCTTTTCATCCCACAGACAGCAAAGGTTGTTAATGTCTCTGTAAGCTACTTCCAGCCAAGCCGGGCTGCAGTTCTACAGTCGCAGAGAGGCCAGTGTCAGTTTGTCCTACCTAAAAAGCAACACACAGGCACACCACTGCGTTTTCAGCACCCAGCTGATGGTTTCACACAGGTCTGGGTTGTGGTTTTTGCTGTCTCAGAGGCATTTTTGCCTTTCCTAACTCACATGTAAAAGTTACTTTGCTCTGAAGTCTCGAGTGAACACAAGGCACTGTGTTTGCTCTGTTCACCCTACACTGCCTCACCCTGGCTGGGTTCAGAGAGGCCTCATACCAGAAACACCTCATCACTGCTGTACCTGTACAGAGGGATGGTGAATGTACCTTAGTTATTTAGCAGTAAAAATACACCTTTTGTGTCCCTAAAGCTCTATACTGTCATAGGCTGGACATGAGTAGAAAAAACTCTGTCTAGGTGAATAAATACAAAAAGCCCCGCTATTAGTTACTTCTTGTTCTCGTTCAGGTATCCTTGCCTGGTTATGTGGAGCTCTCTAGCGTTTTCCAGGCATGCCACAGAACTGCTAGGGTACCCTAACTCGTTCTCATATCATATCTGTGCTCGTAGCCTTTGAATTTAAACTTGTGATTGTCTTTTTCCTCCCTATTTGAAGGTTCGAATGAGTCACTTAGCAGCGTGGATGCAGGAGGTGTCCCTTCTGCAAAATTATCGCTGTCGCAGTCACTTGCAATACCTTCATCTTGTGCCACCTGTAATGTCTGGAAGGCAGTGAGCAGCTCAGAGCTGGGATCCTCACCGAGCTGTGGTACTTCACCGATCCCGACATGCAGATCAGCTGTTGGTTTCTGGGAATACTTGGGGAGATGATGAGCCTTCCTATGCAGGGGGTGTTCATTGGCTGGGAGTTTGGCACAAGTCCCCTCCATCAGTGTGTGAAAAGAGGTCATTTCTAGGCATTCATCCCCGTCTGTATCACGCTGTTCATGTTCTCTGGGACCTGGGGACTTTATATCAGTGAGGGATATTCTTCCCAAAGAGGAACTGTGAGAAAGGGATGCCTTCTCATTTCCTTGGGATCCTGAGGTGTCCACCTGATTCCTTCTCATTGGGAAGAAAGAGAAACCCAAGGTACTTAGGTCAAGCACAGATTCACTATCCACGGAGAGCCCTCCAGATCCGGAGTCCAAGCTAGTTTCCCCCTGAGTTGTTCTGGATGATTGACAGTTGAGATATCTCTTAGGAAACTGAGGCATTTCAGTGTATTGAATGAAAGTACTGCTGTCGTCTTCTTCTTCCTCCTCCCCCTCCTCCTCTTCTGATGATGATGATGAGAGGAAAGAACCCACGCATGGTAGGTTGTTTCTTCCTGAAGTTTTGTTTGCTTTGTTTTGTGACACTGGATTTTCTGTGCAGATAAGGTAGTCCCTCAAGAATTCCTTTTCACTGAGCTCCCACTGAAAGGCTGGTCCAGCAGCTTTTAAATGAAAGAAATCCTGCCAGGGAAAAGAAACAAGACATACAGATCAGCGAGTTAGGGATGCTTTTTAAAGAAAATTTGGATAAAGGACATGCCTGAATGAAAGCTGACTTATAATGGGGCTTCTGAATGAAAAATTGGGGAGTGCAGAACTCCCCCACTCCTCCCCAGTTTGGGCCGTACCAAAGCATGAGGCACCTTCTTGTGCTTAGCATCTTGTTTCAGCAAGCAGATGGTGAAGGCACTTGTCAGAAGGATGGGGAGGGCTAACACAGGGATCGTGGCAGAAAATGGGAACTTCCATTCCACAGCTGAAAAATAAAAAGGCAAAAATAATCTCCTGCTGGTGGTATATTTCATGCTAATAATGGGCTATTATACTCTGCTTTTCTTTCAGAAATTTCAGTAAACATTAGGCTAGAGGTGCTCATTTTATAAATTCAGAGAAACGAAACCAGACTTGACTAAGTGTGAGTCACAGTCAGAAATGAGTGTTGATACCAGCCAGTGCCTTACTTGGAGCAGGTATTTTCAGCAGAAATTTGAATATTCCCAGAATTTGAATATTTCCAGCATTACTCAAGTACAATATTTGAGGATTTTCATGAAACATTTCAGGGTTGGATTTTTTCAAATGAAAATGTTTCTATGGAAAGCAGACACCTTTCACCAGAAAACCCAATCATTCCATTTAGCAGGGAGACCCGTTTTTTTGGTTGAAAGCTAATTTTTATGGAAATCTTTGACTTGCCATAATCCCATTTGAAGTCTCACTACATCTTTTTCTCAGCAGGGACATACCTTTGTGGTTTAGTAGCACACATACTGGTTGGGAGAATTTGCTGTGCTTGAAGTCAATGCTTTGGAAGGAAGATCTGGCACTTAAACAGTAGTTGCCTCTAAGTGCAGTGGTGTCAATAGTCACTGTATTCTTCCTAAAGTTATCATTGTATTCCTTCTGTTTAGAAACAAAAAAGACAGAGGATTGGAAAGATGATTATTTCATTATCTGGGTGGTGTTTCTCTACCTTTTTAGCCCACGATTCTCTCCATCATGTTGCGTGGCTCCAGTGGTTGGAAGGTGCATGGAGAGGCACCTCAACTCTTGCTTGCTCTTTGTACCAAGCACCTCTCCTAGGGCTTATGGATTTTAGGGAGGGATTTCCGGCTGGTGCTGTACTCTGTGCTGCCATGGCATTGCTATTAACAGTACCTGAACTTGGTGTTTTAAACCTCAGATATTCCCCTTTTATACTGACTATTGTGTAGCCTCCTCATCTCATCTTCCTGATAAAAAAAGGATTAGAATAGGAAAGGGAACTACCATTGACTACCAATAAAATAGGAATGCACTCACACACATCTACTTTTTATCCTCTGGCTTTGTTTTAACTCTGGTTTGGCCATTTCATTTTCTCCAGGCCCTGGATCCAGCTCCTCCCTGCCCAGAAATCTGAAGCTATTTCAGTTCAAGCTGGGCATTGTTCCTCTGTCTCATCTAATGACTTTTACTGACCTTGTCTTCAGATCCAGCTTCCCAAAGGTTCAAGTCGTACATCCAAGAGAATCCCTCCACACAGGTGGCCAAAGGGAAGGAGGCATTCACATGGATTAAGTTCTCCTCGACATTCACATTTAGCACTGGGGGAGCCAGTTCCACTGTAATTGAGTGACCAGATGTAAGATTAGTGCTTGCTGGTGTCTTAGTGGTGTGTGTCTACTCATTTGCTCATGCCAGCACTATTGCTGGGATGGCCTTTCATCCACGCTGTAACCTAATAGACACTCACCATCCAAATGGTATTCCTTGAATTGTGACACTACCCACGGCGACTGGACTTGTCCAGAAACAGCTTTTACTCGAGCCCGGGCTTTGACAAAGTTTGGAAGCACACAAGTCAGGTTGCAAGAGGTTCTATGAATATTTTTGCAATGAGGAACCTTTATCCATTTGTCAATGCGGTCCTGACTAACAGAAGAAAGAAGTATACCATAATATTAAACATGCTGGTCTGTTATAATTTACAGAGGAGCCTTTTGGAGGACGGGTACTGTATCTTGCTCAGAGGTTGGAGGACACTCCACATGGATAAGGATTGGTTTTGGTGAAAGGATGCAGCCAGGTCACTGATCATAAAGACACTGATCAATCTACAAGCAAAGGTGTCTGCCCTGTGCCTTACTGTCAGTCAGACGTCTTTGTAAGCGCTTACCTTTCATACCTCACGGTGTATGCCATGTCTGGCGGGAAGCCTTCTCCTGGAGACCAAGTCAAAATCATGTCAAAATCCTTTGACAGTAGTGTAACATTTCGAGGAGGGGGAAGTTGATTATGACCTGATTGAGAGAGAAAATTATGTGAATGATTGAAAATACCTTTGAGGATAGGAAACATCCCCTGGGTTTGACCAGGGTGGTTTCAAAATCTGGGGCAGAGCAGCTCGGTTCATTTGAGACTGGAATTTGGCTATGGAAGCAGGCATGGCCGTGATGCAGTCATGTTCTCCTCTTATAGAACAGCTTCACCTCAACAGCTTTTAGAATTAGGACCCAAACTGTGTGAAACATTCTATTCTATAGTATTGCGTGGCTTTCCCCATGGTCTCACTGGATTTCCCTGTGACATGGTTTACAACCCCATAAACTCCAGTCTGACCCCCTTGCGCTCCCACCTTGGAGCCCCTGGCTGAGGCAGACAGCTGGCTCGCACCGCTCGTTCAACCCCATTTCTTCCAAGGCAGATCCTACCAGGAACGGGGCGAGATGGTTCGTACTTGACAGGTAAACACGTACACTGCCAGCCTTCATCAAACACATTCTATAGACAGGTTTTAAACTTCCATTTCTGTACAGTGGGATATTTTACTTCATGTGAATAATTCTCATTTAAACTGCTTTAAATTTACCAATGTCTTTCCCCCTACAAGCAGAGCCCCTTAGCGTAGCGAAATGAAAAGTAACAAAAAGCTGTACGGTACCTCTGGCCTGCCGCAGGAAGCACAGTGCCATCAGGACGCCGACTCCCCAGGGAGACATGCCGAACCCAAACTTTCCCACTTGTAACGTATTTCTTTTCTTGCTACCTTTGCATCATGCTGTTTTCCTGTCCCAAGTTGTATGAATTATGGAGGAGCGTGCAGTTAATGACCCGCAGACATGCGCTCAGCCTTACTTCCTGGCACGGCTCAAATACAGCACTGCACGCTGAAGCAGGAAAGCAGCTGATGCGAATGCTTTTCATGAAAAAAAAAAAAAAATGCCGTAAAGCTGCAGTACTGCGCCCTCCAGTGCAACGTAGCTGAGCTCTGTCACAGCCCGTAGGCAGAGGAACACAGTAAAACGCTGCGAGCCTTATCTTGTCTGGCATCTCATTAAAAAATTGGCCTTTGGAATTAATCTCTGTGCCTGTGAAATATTAATAGAAATCAAATAAGGTTTTTCTGCAGGACATTTCTACTAATAACCTAGCAGTAATAAAATCCAGTAACCAATCATCAGTGGTATGCGGTATTATGATAGTCTTCTCTTTACAAGAGACTCAAGATTTGCTCTTGGTTTACATTACCAGGTTAAGAATGTTCTTCAGAAGTCAGGGAATTACTCCACTTTACAGATGGGGGAAGTAAAGCACAGAAATGGGACAGGGATCTGCCCCACGCACAGTGTAAGGGAACGAAAGGACGTGGATCCTTCTGCTAAGTCCTGTCCTTTTGTTGCATGTCAGTGCTGCAATTGCCCAATGCCTTAGTTACCACTTATCAATTATTGTCATCAACCCAAAAATGTCAGTCAGGATCAGGAGCAGCTGCCAGGGCTGTGCCAACACACGGATGGTCTTGGCCCCTGCACTGCTGGGTCGATGAGCACATCGGCCGTTGGCCTTGGCATTCGCAGCTGTGACACTGTTGAGGTGTTTGTGTTTCCAGCACGCAGTACCTGCAAACTCCAAAGCTCTCCTGGGGCAAAACTCAGTTCCTGAGTTGCTGCTGGATGTTACAGCCTCCTCATCTTCCTGAACCAAAGACAGGGAGTTTTTTTTCTCTATCAGAAACATAGCAGAAAACACCCTGGTTCAGCCATGAGCTACGCCAAGGACAACACTCAGAATAGCTGTGCCATCACTCTGTGCATAGTGAGAGAAGGGGAAAAAATCATCCAAACAATCGCCCTGTTTGGTTGGCACGGTCCCTCTCTTCCCTTCACAGTCCCACCCAGGCCTGTGCCATGCGGAAAGGAAACGGGTCACCAAAGTTACTACACAGATGGTAACACTGGCATAGAGAAAAGGGGCCTTTCTGGGGTTTCCCAAATGGGAAAGTCCTCAGGCCCCGCAGACAGCCCACTGCTCTACCTGTTAGTGTCAGGTTCTGGGTACTAAGCGGGCGGAGGGCGGATGGAGCTGGGTTTGTAATGGCAAAAGTTCCTGTGGTTACCACGAAGGCACCAGATGTCTCATTTCCCCGAACGTGGTACGACTCGGGCCGTGGCAGGAGGTGCAGTTACAATTCCTTCAGTCACAACTTCCTCCAAAAATCTCCATTTCTTCTTAACACGGGCTTCTGTTCCCAGTACTTTTCCTGTTCCTTGGCTGGTTTGCGACCTCCGTTTAAGTTCCACAAAGTTTCTCATACAAAAAGAGCTATGATCCTTTATAAGGAGAACACCAAAGCTAAGGCTCTGGAGGGTCCTAGGTCCGTTCCCTTTTAGCAGCCAAACTGTACCATCAGGGCTCCTACGTTTCCTGCGGCTTCCTGGACAGGAAGCAATCGTAGAGCCAGTCTCCAGGCCCTGCTGCCAGCCCTTGGGCAGCTTCTCTGGGAGATGACGTGGGGTGTTAGTAAGCGTTTTCTAGGGGTGAATCTTACCATCGTCAGTGTTTCCTGTGCAACATCTGCCCTGAAATCTGGGCTCTGCCGGGCCCTGTGGCAAAACTCCCCCTGATTTTGGCGTCACTGAGGAGCTGGCACAGGAAAAGCGGATGTGCTGATGGCAGCGACAGTGGGGGGGGGACCATGTGCCACGAGGTGTCGCTGCCTGTCAGACAAATACATCTGTTTCTCCAGGAGACAGGCTCTCATCTAGACCTATTTAAAAACTTGGCAGGCTTCACTCAACCCCTTCCGCCTCCGCATTGCCTGGCACCCTCCCGCACAGCGCCTACACGAGCGTTTTCCACAGCAGCCTCGCATTCCAGTACCCAAAGGGGCTGAGAAGAAAGCTGGGGGGACTTTCGACCAGGGTCTGTGGTGACAGGACAAGGGGTAACAAGTTTAAAATGAAAGAGGGAGATTGAGATTGGACATCAGGAGAAAATTCTTCCTGGAGAGGGTGGGGAGGCACTGGGACAGGTTGCCCAGAGCAGCTGTGGATGCCCCATCCCTGGGAGTGTCCAAGGCCAGGCTGGATGAGGCTTGGAGCAACCTGGTCTAGTGGAAGGTGTCCCTGCCCATGGCAGGGGGGTTGGAACTAGATGATCTTTAAGGTCCCTTCCCACCCAAACCATTCTGTGGTGACGGTGAGGCCTGGGCTTGATAATGCCACTGGTGTCCCTCTGTCATGGGGAAATCAGTGCTGCGCCTACGTTCTCCCAGTTTTACTCACATGGCACATAAATGCTTCGGGATAGGGTTTGTCACTCCCTAGTACACCACCTCATCTGTAGGTGGGCCTTTGCACGCTGCTGGAATACTGATGATACTGGGGGGACTCTCTCGATTTTGCCATCTTTTGCCTCTCTGCGTGCAACAGGTGATTCAGACCATGGGGTAAACCCTGCAACCTCTCCTGAGTCAGACAGACTGATACCTTTCTTTCTTGAGGAGAGGCACCGCAGGAAGTACACTCTTAATCGCATGAGGAAGGCACAGTTTGGGCTGTGGCTTGATTTTATGAAACCTTTTGAAACTATAAGCAGTATAAGCAGGGTCATGGCAGCTCCTTCCTTTGCTCTTACCCCACCCACACAGCTGTTGGGGCTGAGCTGTGTGTGCTGTGTGCTGGGAGCTCGGCAGGACCACCCATCCCATATTTCTTAAAACGTGAAGTAGCCTCCATGCAGAGCCTTCTGCTGTTGAGTTTTGTTTCTTTCCGAAATGCTACGAGCTTTTTTTTTCCTTACTGAAACAGGAAGATGCTTTTGGAGGCTTTTATTGCAACAGTGGAAGGTTTCAGCTCAACATTTTTTGAGAAGAAAATTTTCAATTTCTGCAAGATAAAAATCATTCTCCTCTAGCAGCTCTCATAATCCTTGCTCAGCCTCAGCGAACATTGCAGGCCGGGAGAGGAGGTGGCAGTTGTCACAAGCATGCTGGACACTGGGAGTCTCAGGCGATGAGTGACATTTCCCAGTAGTTCTTGCTGGATGATTTGAGACATTTCTTAAAGGATCATGATCCAGATCAAAATTATTTTAAAAGGAGTTTTTACCGAAGATGTTGGTAAATGAGTGACTAAGACCTTCAGTCATTCAGACTCAGCTCTTTAAATGGTCCTTTCCTTTCCTGCTACTTAATTAACTTCCCTGCTGTGCTAAGGGCGTGATGCTGCCGACAGTTCTGGCAGCACGATCTGCACTGCTGCGGCGGCTGAGCCTGCCACCCCTGTGCTTGGTGCTGTACATGTGCTCACAGCTTACGGGGCAGTCCACTCACCCCATCGTATTCCTCGTTTCTCCACAATGGAGCCCTGTATCCCTCTCCACACGGATGCGTAGGCAGGCAGTGTGCAGATAGGGACTGAGCACAGGAAAAGTGAGTGACCCCCTGTAGCAGTTGAGAGACGCGAGCCCAAGGCTTGGCAGTCGGAAAGCAATGGCTTTGACTTAGAAAGCGACCTGCAGACCTTCCCAGAGGAGGTGCAGTCTTCACCAGGGCCAGGTTGCTTTTCTTGGCTTAATGTCTTTAGTTCTGGAGGTGATGGAACTGATATAACTGTGGTGGGAAAAGTGTGCAGTATAGACCTGTCTTCAGAGCTGGGCAAAGTAAAACCCGAGGGCAGGAGAGGACTGTTTCCTTCAACATTTTTCCCCCCCCTGTTTGGAAAAGTGAATGAGCATGGCAGTGTCTGAAGATAAAATACTCATTAGCCCCACTCTAAACAAAAGCATTGACAGTGAGACTTCACCCAGTTCCAAAGTTTTCTCTGGAAACCATTTGTAATTTTTGTGAAAAATACACTATTCTACAAGGAAACCTGCGCTTAGGGGAGGGGCAGAAAATGTTCAAACAACTCAAAAGTCACCAATTTTGGCAACTTCCCCCCATTTCCCTAGTTTCTCGCACCCAGAGGACAGGTTTGGACGTGAGGTGCAGGGACCATTCAACTTCCATTCACTTCTCGGGCAGTTCTGCTCAACTCTCCTTTCTTTCTCCGTGGCTTACGTAGGTTTGTGGGACGAGTTGCCTGGCAAAGGCATTCGGACCATCCAGGAACGCAGACTGTGGAAACAGGCACCGCCCCGTGCCTGGCTGTAGCTGTGGCTTTGGCAGCGGTGTGCACGGCACACACTCCGAGAAGAGATATATCAAAGTGACAGCCTGAGACCGTAAACACCAGGGACCTCAAGCAGTGAGCCTGATCCTGGCTTTACTGAACTAGTTTGGTGAACTTGAACCTCTTGCCTATCCCTGGAAAATCTTTCTGTGACGGCTGGGCTCTGACCTGGAACTGGGGGCACCTGATCTTCTGCAGCTAAGGGGGGGAAATACTTTCCTTCGTACTTAGAAACCAGCCTGGCATACAGACTGCTGAGTGTTTGGAGTCAATGGAAATCATTTTGGAAGGTTTAGGAAAGCAAATATGGGGAAACAATGGGATGAGCAAAGAACAAAATACGATTGGGAATTAAGAGGTTAAAAAATCTGCAGAGCTGGGCGATGCCTGATGGTAAAATAAAATGCAGCAGCGTCCCCTTGACCTAGACAGGCATCTGGGCAACCTGTCACCAGGAGGAAGAGAAGAGAATGGGCTTGATTTGTTTTTAAAACTGAGGCTGAAAAGGCTTAAAATGAAAAGCAAAAGCAAAAACAACAACAAAGATGTTCCCCATACAAGTGCTATGAATCATTTTGTGTCCTTTATTTTTCTTCTGGGGCAGGGTTTTTAAAGGAGCTCAGGGCTTTGCCTGTACATCACAACTGTAGCTGATTCAGTTCCTGATCCAAGGGTCAGGATTTAAAGGGTGTATGCATTTAATGGTCTGCCTCTGCATGTAAGGAGAGCATAGTAATCCTCTGAAGACACCTGGACCCTGTAGGTCAGCCTTCCTGCTAAGGATTGTACCTGCATCACAGTTTGATTAGACCATCGTACTCTGACAGGTATTAGGGGCGGTTAGACAGGGCCTTAGGAGCTGCCTAAGGCGAGTGTAGCACTTCCCAGCTCTTTCGGACCTGCACAAGCAGCGCGGAGTCACAGGTCAGAGGACTCTCGATGGTACCGTTAAAGTTGCACTCAGGCAGACTGGATGCCACGGTGATAACGATAGAGGAGTTGCCTGCCCTGGCACACAGACTGGGATAGGAAGGGGGCAGAGCATCACCCCTGATTTTACTTGTTGGAGCTGGGCCTGCTCACAAGCAGAATCCTTTTCTACCACAAGTAAATTAAAGACAGCAGTGAACTAGATCTCGGTTGAAGTCCCAACTACGACAAAGTAGACTTACTTTGGATCCCAGCCTGAGCTCAGCCAGACTCTCCCTTCCCTCCATGCCTCCCCACACATTGGCGCAGGCATGTGGGGTGATACTGATGAGCCAGTGGACTCAAGCTGATGGCCCATTTTATGCTGCTTCTCTCACTGCCTGAAACCTGTCCCTTCCCCTTTACAGTGCCTTTTATTCATGCTGAAAGCGGTTACGGAGCTTGCCTGGACATGCCGTAACGGCGAAACTCCAGTGCACACAGAGTCAAACATGTGCTAGCCCACAAGGTGCAGATATAACAACACAGGAACGTCCTGGGGGCACCGTGCCTCCCGAAACCCCTTGCTCTCACCCATCAGCGTGGGAAAAGCGGTGGGGACCCTGCATGTTCCAACAGAGAGAGACTTAATTCTAGCAACCTGGCTGTTGTACTCTCTGAGCCAAACTCTGCTCTTGGGGGTCATCCCACAGGCTTATCCCTCCATGAGAGCATTTCCTTACTGCGTGATGTGACGTCACGCTGCCTGAAGTGAGGGGTTTTGTGCTGGGCTCAGGACTGTGGGGTGCCAGTACGCTGGCCCTGCCTGTGAAACTCTCCCTGCGTGGCAGGGGTTCAGGAATCTCTACATGCCCCTTTCAAGAAGAAGTAAATGTTATTTTGCGTGTCTTTCACCCCAGGGCAGGGTGAGTGCATGTGCTGGGAAGGAGGAGTACAGCATGGGGAAGCCATGTATGTTCTGTATCTTTAATTTGAACACCATCACAAGACGGTGGATGTGCAGAGAGTCCGGGAGCACAGCACAGTGAGAGGCGAATTTCCTCGCTCCCAGCCAAGGCTGAGTGATGCTATTCCTCCACAACCCGCAGTGGCAGCAGCTTCCTGGTGGGGTGGGTAGTCTTGGTTTGAATGTTTGCAATGTTTTGCATTGCAGTATTTGGATGCCAAAGCTATACAGTGCCATAAAAGTTAATTAGCCAGATAACTAATTAAAGACTTCTCCCTTTTATTGTTGCCAACTTGCAATTCAGAAAGGGGCTTGTGTCAAAGTAAATCCAGCCACACACCCAACTGAAAGAAGTGATAAACCATTCAAGATCCAATTAACCATTCTGGGGACTGGTGCAGGAAAATCCCATCCCTGTCTCTGGGGAAGCAGTGTCCCAAACATACACAGTACCAGCACAACTGACTGGCCTTTGAATGCCTCTCCAGAGCAGCTCTTGCTGTGGAATGGGGGGTTACAGCCTGGAACTGAGGATTTATAGGTGCCAACAGATGTTATGGTGTTGGAAGAGTCCCCGTCAGGGTGACATGTCCTTGGGACTTGGTTTGATCTCCCTGGCAAACGTCCAAGCTGTAGGCTGATGGGGCTCTAAGTTAAGAGGGGATGCATGGGAGGCTGTAAGGACACGAGCTCGTGGAGCTTGGAAGTGGGCAATTGCTGGTGGCTGTGCAGCTCTCCTGCTCTGAGAGGGTCCCCATCTGTGGAGGGTTCTCACTGGGCTGGAGGAAGATCTCACTGGACAAGCAGACACTGATAATCTCCAACGCTGTCACTTTTCCATGGGGCAGTGCATAAGAGATTTGTAACAGGTCTTTTTTAAACAATCACCACCGTTGTCATTCCTACGGGCCAACTTTGCCAGTGCTGTAACAGAGTGCACATCCAGCAGTGTCCTGACCTGACAATTGCTGGGGTCAATTTGGCCCTAGGGAATACGCAATTAGAGGGTGGAGGGTAGAAGAGCTACGATGAGGTTCAGACTACTCTGATCTGGCCACCAGCCAGGAGACGTGCTGTAACTAAGTGGCAGCGGGCCCAGAATTTCCAGGAGGGCAGAGCTCCCATCTGAGATCAGGAGAGGGGCCCAGATTTCCACCAGCACTTTGCACGTGCTGGGTGCGCACAGGGTCTGGGCTCTTGTGAAATCCCAACCCGGCTGAGGGTGGCTGAGTGTTTGAAATTCCACCGAGCTGCCCGGCCCTCCCTACCCACTGAAAAAGAGCAGAATTGAGCAATTTCAGCAAGTGTTCCTAGTCTGAGGAGCTCACGTACTCTGCCAGGACGACACACAGAGGATGGTGCTGGTTTCACCCAGCAACCTGCTGCGTTGCAGAGAGGGGAGTGTTTTAAGGCTTGTGCTTTTGATGACATGACTGCTGAGATCAGTCCACTGGCACGCTTTTACACCAGATGAGGATCTGGCCAGAGTCCCGATACTGGGAGAATATGCTTCCCACCCCCGCTACTATCAGGACCAGCCCTCAGATGACAAGAATTTAATTTAAAGGCTCAATCTCTTGTCTGAACAGCTCCCTCCCTCCCCCACTCTGATGAGAGGAAAATCTTCGGAGAGGCATCCAGGCGAGTGGGAAAGCTTTGGAGAGAGCTGTCTCTTGCCCTTTAGCCATCCAGAGAGGAAGAGCTCATCTGAATGAAATGAGGATCAATCAGAGAGAGGCATGGGAAAAGTTGGGAAAAGGAGCCTCCAGTGATGTATATTCATGGGGGGGGAAACCTCCCCCAGACATGCAGAAGCTTTGATGAAAACCCTCCCAGCTGTGCTGAGCCTTTGAAGTGACACAGCAGAAGTGTATTCACGATTACTCAAGAGATAGAAGCAGATGAGTTCTCAATCAGCTGAATCCTTATATTTAGGATAGACTTTAAAGCTTACTTTTTATAACTCCTTCCAAAATTAATGAGAATCATCTGCATGGCACTCCATCCTTCATCTCCTCTGCTTCCTCCCCCACCCAGGTAACCTACAGAGCCAGAGTCACGTTCACAGAGGGCAGGGGATGAGGTGGCCTCGTTGTTTCATGATCCAGAGGAGAACTGGGAAGAGTCCTGAACCATTAGCAGGAAATAAAAGGCAAATAGAAGTGGGTTACTCTTTTTTTACCAAAAGGAGGTTTCTGAGATCTCCCCACAGAGCTCATGTCAAAGTGTCATAGCATTTCATCAGCAGTGTGTCTCCTACTTCAGCATTTGCCTCTATCTGCTCCCCTAATCTGAGTCTTCAAAAGCTGAGTCTAAAACCTGTGCTCTGCTTCTTTGCCCAGCAGTGTTAGAGCTGTTTTCCACTGGGAGGACCTTAGTATGCACAGAGACCTGTGCAGGGGGTGGGAGGGAAGAATCTCCAAATCGCGGTGTCCAGCGTGGCACTCTGGATCCCCAGCATGGATCTGCTCTCCAAGGAGCTGAACCTCATGCGTTGGGTTTACATGAGCACCCAAAGCCCATGAGCGCTGTTGGAGGTTTCTCCATTCACAACCACAGTGGAAAGGTCAGTTCTTGCCAAGAACTTGTTCAGAAAAGCACTTTCACCCAGCCTTTGCTCACCCCAGCTGGGTGACAAGCTGAACACAAAGTACTCAGCGTTCCTCCTATGGAAACCCTCAAGGAGTATCCAGCAACCCCAAACCCAGGTCATTTTCCCCCTGCTGCTCTTCTCAGCGGGTGGCTCCCTTGCAGGTACACTTAATGGAAACAGGCAGATGCAATCAGCCAAGTCATATATGTTCAACACGCTTCAAGGTGCGTTGGCAGTTCCTGATGATCAAAGCCTCTCTTGTGATGCAGTGGCATTGCCAGGGTGTTTGCATTTAACTCTATCAGATAAGTTGAAAGAAAGTCAGGAGTCAGTTTTGATGTTGTAAGAAACCAATTTGGGAATGGTCAGAGGCAAAAAAATTGCTCAAGAGCTCAGTTAACTGAGAGCACGAGCATTGCCAAGGCTGAGAGGGGATTTGCACTTATTTCTGGTTCTTTTAGTACTGATGTGGCCTGGTTTCACTTTCTGGAAAAGTCAAGTGTCAGTGATTTGAAGTGGGAGGTCTTAATCCCTGAGAATCACCCTAAAAACTCCTCTGATGACCTGGCATGATGATAAGCCTCCACCCAAGAGGATGGGTCTTCCCAGGCTCCTGTTATTTCTCTTTAGGGCTAATGGCAGTTGGACACCCAGCGCCTAGCAATGAGGAAACGTCTTCACCGGGTACCTTTGTGCTCCTAGGAATGTGTTTGCATTAAAAATATGTTTCTTATACAGTTTTCTGTGCAGGATGGTGCAGGCTGTGTCTAGTGTTTAGCTACCAGCTGAGGCAGGTGTGGTAACCCGTAATCTTTATAACCAGGCTTGAGGAAAACCCGTATGGGCATTAACTTCGGTCCAGTGCAGTCCGAGGGTGGTTATGACAGAGCAGAGGAAGTGCACCGAGAGCAAAGAAATGAGGCTGTTCATCCCATGAATCCAAAAAAGAGGCAGTCTGGTCTAGCAGAAAAGGCATCAGCCCTGGGTTTGAGCTGAGCTCTGCTCGTGGTGCTCTTACATGACTCTGAGGGAGCGGGGTACCCTTTTTGGGTACGGTTTGCCTTCCGTCTTGCCTCTCGGGTGGGATGTGTACCACAGGCAGCGCGGTGGAGCTCTCATGTTGGCTGGCATTGCTAATAAATGAGTGAAAGCGATGGTGGCAATGAGCAGTGGCACAGCACAGCAGTTCTGAGAGCCCAAACTGCTCCTCACCCACCTCCTTGAGTAGGTCCAAACTCCCATCCTCCTTCCTGGCTGCCTCTGGTCCGTCATGGACTCTGACGCACCCTAACTGGAGACCCTCCTTCCCAGCACACCTCTTCCACAGCAAGCTGTTTAAATCTGGAAGGACCTACCCTTAGTAGGTCTAGCACAGTCATTTTGCTCTGATGTCCCCAAGCCCTTGGCTTGCATTAGTAAGTGTGTAGCTCCACTTGTGGCTTCTCCCATCTCTCGGCCCATTTGCCCAGCTCCGCTGCTGCTTCGATCTGTGCCGTGGGCACTGCTGCGTGTCCAGGTCAGCGGGAGGGACTGCAGCTCAGTGACAGGGCTCCGGCAGTGGCCCAGTGAGTCAGCAGAGACTCAGAGTAGGGCCTGGAGCTGAAATTTCCACTGGTACCCCAGCACATGATCTGTGTGTTATGGGCAGAGACGTGATCAGTAGAGAGCAAGACATTGTTAGCTGATGGAGCTGCAGTTCAGTGTGCTAACTCAGAAAAAGCAGGAGATTTTAAATGCATATACTTATTTTGCACTACTTTTCTCTGTCTCCTTTGAGAACATTTCGTATTACACTCTCGTCGTGTTTTCAAGCTTTCTTTTGGCAGTGTCTTGGAAGTCTGGCTTCAAAGTGAGCTACATAAACACTCTAACGTTCAGTTAGAATTGGAGTGGTCCATACGGACTCCATTAGAACCAAAAGCGCCTTCTTTGGATTTACTGTCATTTAATTGAAAGTGAGTTCAGATTAACTGCCTCACTTAGGGCTGATTCTGACCTGGAGCATCTACATAAGAGTCCACTGCCATTTCACTGACCTGTTTTCAGTTACTACCATTCATGAGCTCAATTTGATTTCCCTGAATTTCCGCCGTGTAGACAAGTTCTAGGAGTTTCAGCATCCATCTGAAATGTCTCCCCTAGACCTCCAGTGTTTTTCATAGCCTTCAGCTACTTCGGAGAGGAGTGAGGAAGCAATGAGTGGAGGAGGCTATTGGCATGCCCGTTGGGAAATACCTCAAAAGAGCAAATCTTCCTTCACCGTGAAAGTAAAGGGACAGTTCCTCAAGCCTCTGTGTCCAGTGAGGAGTGGAGCAATAGTTCAGCAGAAGTCTTGCTCAGCCTGTTTGAAGGCATGCAGGGACTGTTGTTGCATCCTTCACGAGTGGAAGTCATTTTTCCCAGTTCCTTAGGGCAGGCAGGGATTTCCTGGACCTGTCCTTTAGGAATAGCCTGTGTCCCAGCTGACTCAGGCAGTGTCTGCAGTGGCATATCGGCACACTGGCACTGCTGCCACCAGATGTGTCTGTGCCTCTCGCTGCCTGGTCCCCAAGCCATAGCAGCTTGCATTAAGCTACGTGTATTCCCTAGCACGACCCAGCTGTGGGGTAAAGGTATGAAAAATGAGGAAAAGGGAAGAAGTACAACCCACTAACCAGTCTTCTCCTAGATATTCCCACCTGAAATCCTGAGTTTCTGACACCCCAGCCTGCAGAGGCTGTTCCTGTGGGACAGGACACAGCTACTCACATCCTGCTGTTGTTTTTGACAGGGGTCCCATGGGATCTTGTAGCAAATGGGCCAAAACCTCTGTCCTTAGCACAAAGATTGTTCTCTTTTCATGATGGGAACTGCTTAGGAAGCCTTGTCTCCCCCTCCTAGCACATCCCTCTTCAAAATATCTCTCATGGGAAGGGCAAAGGCTTTGTCTGCTCTGTGGTGTGCTCATGCATGCAAAAATCTTTAAAAAGGCATGAGATACCTTCCCCTTACATGAGCCAACAAAAATGTCACGTCTTGAGAAAATGAAATGAAATCTAATGTGTCATCTGTCTTGCTGGGCAGGCAAACAAAATTCAGGGGGCGTTTTACAAGGGGCCTCAAATTTCCAGTCCATGAGTGAAGTTCCCACCTTTCTTGAAAGGAACGAAGGGGAAAAATCAGGACTCCGTGCTTTATTATGTGCTGGGTTTGTACACACAAAGACAACATTGGATCTCTGCCCTGAGTTCTGCTTAGCCCAGACACAGAAATGTGGCAGTTTAAACCTGCTCATGTTTGTTCACCCTCTCCAGGCTGAACTACATGACAGGAGAGTGACTGCTAACATCCAGGTGGGTTGGCCAGGGAGATAAGAATTATTTGGTGCCAGGACAATAACTTTGTTCTTTGCCAAGTAATACTTCAGAGAAATCTTCAGAAGACCCTTTTCTGGGTTAGTTTATGGCCCAGCCCAAAGCAGGATTGTATGGAAAGCATGGGAACAGCACGATGCTTTACGTGTTGAGGCGTTGCCACCACAAGGCAGCGTGGATGCTGACCACGCTCGTACCATGACACGCTGCATTTTTATGGGTACGAAAGCTTGGACGTGGCAAAGGGCAAAGAAATGACAGGCTCTGGGTTGTACTGTATTCTGCATGGGTCAGGGAGAAAAGCAGAAACAACTGGGTTTTCCTCCCCACTGTGTTTTTGGGCAAGTCATCACACTCTCTCTGAGCAGTGTTCCCCCATTACATAAACAGTGTGTCAGTAAGAACATTTTAAGGGAAAACAACTTTTTGTTTAAAAGAAGTAAGGGCCAAAGACAAATTCCCTTATAATTTTCCCTCTCTTTTTGAACTAAAAATAGCATTTTTTTTCTCGTTGTTTCCCATCCTTGTGTTCTAGATTAGCTGTCTTCTGGAGATGAATGAGGCTATTGGAGTACTGCTGTTGCCAGGACTGTCCAGCATCAGCCATCATTTAAAGGGTCGCCACAAGTGCCTTCAACTTGGGAAAGCCAAGTGTCTTTTCTGTTTCCCGCAGTCACTGCAAAACAACGTGAGGGATTACAAAATGCCTAGCTGAATCAACAAACAGCAATAAGCAGCGCTTGACAATGCGCTACAGTCCGCAGAAGCCCATTACCTCCTCTAATTAATCCTCACTTCATTAGGTAGAAAGAAGGCCACTCATGGGAGCGTGGGTGTGATGAGGGTACGGCCACGGTACCTCCTCTCCCTGCCGCTGTTTGTTGGTTTCTGTGGCCCTGAAGAGACAAACAGACCCGCCCTGAGCGCCCGCGTGGGTTCGGCAACCAGCACATGCTGAGCAGAGTGCTTTTACCATTGCATGTGCTCAACAGGGATTAACAGCCACTTCGTCCATGGTTCTCCTGGCTTTCTTCAGGCCCGGAGAGGAAACCTCTCTCCCTGTGGGGCAGGGGGTGAACCTGGGTGGACACTGCCGCAGCCTGTGAGCTCCAGTTTGGGCTGTGCCATTACACAAAGATGCTTCTTGCGTCACGAGATATCCCATTCCCTATCTTCAGTCCACACCTTCCTATTTAATTCTACCCTTACCCAGCAACAACCATTTAGGGAGAAGACACCCGTCCTCGCATCCCTGCTTCCCTAGCCAATGCGAGTTGGAAGCAGGACAGTATTTTGCCTGCGTAAAACGCGGAGGGTCGTGGCCTTCCACTGTCCTTTTCCTTAGATGACTTGACAACCCACACATTTCTGGCATTAAATCCCTCCATGCAAAGCCCTTGGTAAACATCTTTGAGGAGAGAAAACTAGCACCCATCTGCTCCACATTTCCTCTCATCTGAGCCCAAGGGAGACCGCTCCATGCTGGAAGACAGCTCGACCGGAGTGGCAGGATACGTGAAGGCAGCCACCGGCTTGCAATGGGCTGTCTGTTGTGAAAGAGGACTTTTTAGCAGTCAAACCTGTAGTTATGAAATGAAGTCTGCCTCAAATATAACAGAGGAGGATCATAGAGGCAGTTACTATAATTACTACTAATGATACTTACACTTACCCATACGTTACTTCCATATAAACCTTTTTTATTCCCTGTGCAAACAATGAATAATTAGCAGCCTCTATCATTGCCTTTTTAAGGGTTACGTCATGTTCCCTGGGACAAAGACCATCTCTTTGAACAGTACCTAGCACTGAGATTTCGAGGGCGTTGAGTGCCACTGTAATAAAAGCATGTCAAAATTGCAAGTGAATTCATTAAGATCAGTAGGGACAAGTTATCTGTAGGGCAAAACTGTTCCCAGTAGACCTTTTCATTAGCTTTTTATTGGTGGTGTAATTTTCTAGGGTGTTATTTCACATTATGGAAGGAAATCTGTTTTAGGCTTGTTTGTTTTGCCACTGCAATCGTAAGGCGTTTGTTTAGGGGCTCTGCTGGAAGACAGTTTTGCTCTTTGAGGGGTTTGAAGGGCTTGGTCATTCCCCTGCAGTTGTTTCCCTATCATGTACCTGTCTCCTACCTCTGTTTTGGCACTTTCTGAGCCTTCTGCGCGTGAAGTGTCTCTCTTTGCCTTGATCAGGCACCAGGCGTGCACTTGTGAAAACAACACACAATTTTTCTTCCCAACATCATTTTTCCTCCAGACAAAATGGGATTTATTGCATCATAAATATGTTCACTGGAGCTAAGGTGAGTCGGTGGTTAAAAACAACTGTGGTTAACATCCCTTTTCAGACCACCAGAGCCCAGCCCTCCAGTTTGTGCTGATGCATTATCGCTGACAGCAGTAATTTTGAGTGACAGATACAGAAATGTCCTTAGGGAAAATACAATTGTGATGGAAGTTTCCTGTGGGAAAAAAGCTTTTTTTCGTTGTCGTCTTTTTTTTTTTTTTTTTTTAAGTGCTTTCACCTTTTCTGTTTTTTGTCTTTAGGGACAGTTTCTTCCCAGGCACTCAAAAGCTTTTGATCCCATTAATTTCACTGTGTTTTAAGGTCAGTCCACATCTTATAGGGAATAATCAGTTTCTTTTAGGATCAAACCTGAAATATTGGCTGCGCTTTCCAATGGTATTGGATCCAAAGGAGAAGCCAGCTGTGGTCTGTATTTGTTGCAATCGTTGGAAAGACCACACCTCTGTATGAAACACTGTCTTTTGCATAGCAACTGATACTGTGAGTTAAGCTGGATTGCACAATTTAGGCTCTAATCTTGACTGGAAAGATAGCATCAATTCTGAGTCAGAACCATATTTTCCCGTATCTCAGAGACAGGATATTTTTGCACAGCAAATGGCAAAAATTTACATGTATGTAAATGTATTTAATCTTGATCCCACCACTCTGAGTGAGTCCTGGGTCAGGTAAGTCTCCCACTGAATGCAAATAGCTGTTTATGTATCCTGGTCTGAACAAAGCCTGGATAGGGCCCCGCTCGCAGGATCTCACAATCTAAGGCAAAGGAGGAATTGCAGTAAACAAAGAGGAGGAGACTCGTAGGGGAGGATGAAGGTTACGACAGCGAGAGATGCTGAGATTCACCTGTTGTTCTAAACTATTTAGTTGGGTCATAGTCCAGGACCAAAAATTTTCATTAAAAAAACATTGCGAGGTGATAACATTCTACCTACTTACACGATATGTAAATCAGGATCATGTCAGAGCACGGAAATGACTAAGTAAATAACTGCCCACAGCTCAGGTCCTATCGACACGGACAAGCACGAGTAATCATGAACCGCATCTGTCCGTGCCCTGAGCCAACAAAATATGAAGGTATCTCAGCCTGGAAGTCCATCAGCCTTATTAACATCACATGAACTTGTGCTAATAAGCAAAACCAGCACAAATATCAACCCCTTCTGCTCTCAGTTTGTCTCATTGATCAGGATAATTACAGCTGAAATATATTGCTTTCAAGATGCGTGTTTGAGTGCCCAAAAGCATCTCTCTTTTTTCAGCTGTAGCAGCTGGTTTATGAAAGAGAACGCCTCTCACTACAAATCCTTGCCTTCCTTAAAAGCATGGCGAAATCCTGGTTCCACTGCCATCAGCAGGAGTGCCCAAGGATAATGCCCCTTGCTGCAGATCTTGCCTGGACGAAACACACTGAGAAATCTTGGTGTCGGTAGGAGTTCTCCACGCAGCTTGGCGAAGTCAGGGTTTCTGCTGTAGAGAGAAGTGTACTTAATGTCTCATCCTGTCCTTAGCTCTGACCTGAAAGTTATTGATCTCTTTAACTGTTTTGGCTCTTACAGCCTTGACGCTATTCTCAAAGTATGTTCTTTTAGGGAATATGGTGAAATGGAAGAAAACAATTAATTGATAGATATACTGACTTGCCCTTGAGTGCTTTGCTGTAGTAATGGTAACTATTACCTCTTGATAATAAGGTACATGTATCTTAATGGGAAACTTAATCGCCGGTGTAGTAGTGTCTGCAGTCCCAGGGTGCCTGTGCTAAGTGCTGGACCAACTCAGAAGAGAAGGCAGTCCCTGTCCTAAAGAGAGTGCAGCTACGCTGGGCTGTGTCATCGCCGTGTTCACGTAGTTTCTCATTTGAAAGGGTGATAATGATAAAACGATTGGATTTTGTTTTGATCAGGATAGTGACTAAGATATTCGTGCTGTAATTAATACTTGTTTCTTTATATTTGATTACAGTGTGCTGGTGATGCGTGGAGTGTAAGGATAATGGCACATGTAGCAATCCATTGTTTTGCTTGGAGCTGGTGAAGCTGTGCAGAGGAAATGACCAATGCTCCCATTGCTGTCGTTCCGAGTCTGGATGAAGTGCTGGGCTAGTGTAATTGTCTCCTGACATGACATGTAAGTTATACTGACTTCAACTGCCTCAACACCTAGAAACTTGGGTCTTTTTCTGGGGACATTTTTAGCAAGATCCCCCAGGATGTTTTTTTCTCAGCAGACAGTTTGTTGTGGGTCCTGTTATCTAAATATCTGAATCATGGTGCATTTTTAACAAGCTTAGCTCCACATACGCAAGTGCAGTAGAGGACTGATGTTATCACTGGATGAGAAGCAGGTAAAGAGAGTTTTCCTCCAAGTCCTACAGCAAATCTGCAGCAGAGACCCTGAGTTCTGGGATAATGCTGTGGTCATCTGGCTTTCTCCCTGGTTGTAAGATGCTTTGGGCTCTGATCTGAGTGGGAGGGGATGGAAGGACGGAGCCCGCTGATCAGGGAACACTACAGTTACTTTAATTATGACAACTAAGTGCCAGGTTTTTCATGAGGCACAGTGCATTCATTAGAAATTGATGGTTATTACAATTAATAATACCCTGAAATTAATTACTGGGAAGAAAAATTATGTCTGTGTTGATCCATCCATGTGAATGACAGCGGAGGTGCCTTCTGTGGCACTTTCTTCTCTTGCTGTTTGTACTCTGTTCCTGGAGGGACTGGGGTTTCCAGTTAATTCTCAGAGTGACAGTTTAATGTATTTATCTGATGTAATTCATTCCCCTCTGCAGCCCCATCTCCAAGAAACAAAGCAGGAGAAAACAGCTGCTCAACCACCCCTTAATCCACTAAGAGTAAAGGCAGAGACACTCTGAACTAGCCTGACAGGAATGATGACCAACAGAGCAAAGGGCTGGGGGCCCTGGAGGGAAATCTGCCAAGCTTTGGTCCTGTAAACTACCTAATCCCTTTGTATCCAAGTGCCTTTGGAGCTGCTGGAAGTGTTACTGGGCAGATGATGCTGTTGTGCCCATTTGCCAGACTCAGTCCTGATGTCTGGGTTTTTAAGCTACTTATTATGGGGGTGCTGGGAGTGATATTACAAGGTGGCTCCGAGCCAGCTTAGGTCTGAGAATAAGATTTCCCGGAAGCTCAGGTTTGTACCACTTCAGGACTGCATAGACCATCCTTTTTCCGCTGAGAAACGGGTTCCTTGCAGGTATCCTCAGCGAGCACACGTGCGCGCACACGCACATGGCGTGTGTGTAGCGATGCCTCAGCCCTCGTAAAAATGAGATGCGATCTGGACATGATAATTCATTTGAAGCAGACAGGGAAACTGAGGCAGAAGGACTTACCCCATAGGTAAATGTTGAAAGCTGAGGTACTAGGCAGGAAGAAGGTTACTAGAGGAGTTCTGCCAGAATCGCTTTTGAGCTCAATGTTAGCCTTTTTTTTCAGAATAAACAAAAAAGTGTGTACTGATGCAATCTGCTGACTCTCGTACGGACTTTATCCTCACAGGCAGGGGAGGGTCAGGGTGTTCTACAGAAAGAGTGGTGTGACCTTCAGGATGAGAGCATTAGAAAAACGATGGCATTCAAAGGACAAAATGCAAACTCGTGCGTTTAGGGATTACTAACTAATCAGCTACAAACAGGGGGTGTTTCATTTGGACATGACAAAAGAAGGGAAGGACCTGGGGGTGCTAAGTGATCACAGCAGATCTGTGGGGAGTAGGCAGAAGCAAAAGAAAGCCAAATGCGATATTAGGACGCACGGGGGGAGGAGGGTATTACCAGGGGAGCTGGAGAAATGCTAGTGCCCTTGCACAAAGCCAGGGCTGTCTCCATCAGAAATAACGTCTAGAGGCGTAGTCATCAGCAATCAGTGACAGGCAGATTGACAGCAAGACAGTTTCAGAGGGGAGGGGGTCTCAGGACCTGACCCACAGCAAGTGGTCACCCACCATAAATCCACCGAGAGGCGAACACTGGGAACGTGAGAACAGGTTCAGAGGAAGGCCGATACTGACACAATAAGCAGTGGATTTAAAGCAGCTCTGGGTTGATTTAGTCTGACAAGGAGCCCCTTCTGGCCACTGGAGAGAGAGAGCCAGCTGCCCGACCTTTAGCCATCAAAGGCGGGAATTTAAAATCAGTTCCACGGACGTACTGTTTGGCTGGCCAGCACAACAGCATTGGGTGGGCTGCTCCAGCTCCAAGTCAGAACACAATGGCTTGGCCATTTTCTTTGCCAAAGAAAAATGGCTTCTTCAAGCCATTTTCTTTGTGTCTGATGTGTTTATCTCTGGTCCTTGGAGAGCATCCCTGTCGATTCTTTAGGACCCCAGGGCTGGACTCTCATCCAATGTCCCTGTTATTTCTTGGCAGTATTGCTGCCTGGCTTATTTGTCAGATGTCCTTACCAAATCAAGCCAGTGGCTCTTTTTACCATCAACAGTTGATGCCTGGTATTTCTACAGATGGTGAAACCCCCACAGAATGCACCCAGCTACTTGAGCAATGCTGTGAATTCCTCCACTGTCCCTAGAGGCTACCAGTTCATGCCCTGAAGCAGGAGGTTTCATTACCCCTATTTTTTTTCCTTGGGTTATATGATTGCCAGTGTTATTTGCAGTCATAAAATTTTCCAACTCAAGTTTGAAACTCAGTCAACATTGTTTGTCTCAGTTACCTTCCTGCGGCTGCAAATTCCTTTGCTCTGCTCTGGACACAGCTATTTCTGCCCTTTAATTTCACTCAGAGCCCGCTTTTTCCCACAGGGTCTGGCTGAGGGTGCTCAGCACCTCGCAGGATGGAGCTCGTTGCTCAGGGCTGGCCTTAGTGTTATCAGGACTTCAAAGAGAAAAGGGAAAGGAGTCACCGCTCTGGGGCAAAGAGCCTCCCCTTCACAAGGCCAGGCTGGAGGAGCTGCTTGCTTTGCTCGTCACCATGGTTCTGTCAGCAGAGTGGTTTTTGCAATGCCCTCCGTAAGCAGGGCAGCCCCGTTGAGAGCTCTCTGAATCACCTTTCCATATCCCAGGCCAAGGAAATTCGATGGTATCCCCACCTGTCATTGTTGCTCTTTAAATGAGCCTTAT
This sequence comes from Eurypyga helias, assembly GCF_000690775.1. Classification (NCBI taxonomy): domain Eukaryota; kingdom Metazoa; phylum Chordata; class Aves; order Eurypygiformes; family Eurypygidae; genus Eurypyga; species Eurypyga helias. The sequence continues at coordinate 76,714 of NW_010265239.1, forward strand.
GCATTCAAAAGTCAGGAAGTCCACTGCAGAAATTGTGGGGCTCAAGTAGTTTTATTTATAATTGGTTCTAGATTTTTTTTTTCCCAGTAAGTAAGAATGAGAACTTCCTCTCCCTCTCCTCTCCTTCCAAAATGAGAAGTTTGCATGCTCTGGGGCTATATGAAAGAACATGAAAACTTTTTACTTCTAGGGAAGATGACTATTGAAAGCAAAATTGTCTCCCAGGATGCACAAGAGTGGCTACCCTGGTAAAAATGGAGAGCACGGTTTGCTTCTGCACGACACACAATGTCCTCTCAGCCAGCATTGACACTCTGGTAGGTATGGCAGGGAAGGGTGCAGGCTGCTCTGCAGTAGGTATTCTTCTGGAGTAACCTATGCAAAAGGGAAAGCAACAAGATGCTATATAAGAGGAAGAGATCCAGAGATCTAGGAATCCAAAGATTTGCTTCCCATCTGTCTCCTGAGTTTCTAGATGTAATTGAGGCAGGGACTGAAACTGCTGCGTGGCTCCAAGACAAAGCCGTGGTCCTCAGCGATAACCGCTTCCCTTCCCACACAGGGTGCTGAGTCTGCAGGGCAGCGCCAGGGTGGGAAGAGGCTCAGCACTAATTAAAGGAAGGTGCTGGGTGCACTGGGGTGGAGGTGAAAGCTGCTCCCTGGGGAGCCCATCACAGCTCCAGTGATGGGGGACCTGCCACAGCTCCGGCTGATAACGGTAGGGAGGTGATTATGCACCTGCCAGTGTGTGCCACAAACAGCTCCCCAGGCTGATCCATGGCCTGCGTTATTCGAGGGGTTTTTTCTTTATTCCTTTTTTTTTCCCCCTACTCCCCTTTTGGCAACAGCTGTGAAGGACTGACTGTGTCTGATTATTTTACTGACAGGAAGGAAGGCTGCTTGGGTAACACATAAGCATCTACGCCTCAAAACCAAAATGCCAGCAGTGCAGACGTAATGTCAGCCACACAGAAGGCATGGAAGCACGTGAAGAACAGTGACTTCAGCCACCCTGGGCTCCCATCATCCTGCAGCAAGAGAAGGTACTTAGGCGTTTCAGGGCAGGCAGGCAGGCAGCTCACAGAGACCACAGCTGCTGCAGCTGAGGGCTGCCACTGCGTTTCCTCTGCTTGGATCTCCCTGGGAATGGCAGTGCAGGCACAGAACTGGGGGGTGTTATGCCAAGTAGGCCTGGTGTCTGTGGGGAAAAAGTATTTCTGCTCCTCCAACACCTGAGGCTTTTTTCCCCCCTTTACTATGCGCAAAAGAGAGCTGAGGGGTTGCTGTGTCCTCCCTCCTGCCTTCCTCTTGGCTCTAAATAGCATTACAGCTACCTGGGCTGATCCTTGCTGCCAATCCCCGGGTTCACCCACACTCAGACTGCAGGTGAAGTCATTTTCCCTGAGGTCTGGTGGTAGGGATATGAGGAGGGCTTCACCATAACTTGGAGCATCAGAGCAGGGCTGATCTGGCCTGCCTTCTGCTCTCCCACCATCCCATCCTTCTGCTCTGGTGGGTAGATCCCTCTCTAAGAATTTATTGCTGTCCTGGGGAGTCTGGATCATCAGCTGTGCTGGGCTGGCATCTGCCGAAGATCTGAGGCAGAGCTGGCAAATCGCGCTCAATCTGGCCCTGGTTCTTCCCCTAAAACCCACGTATTCATTGTCGAGGACGTGCCATACTTTATAGGAGCAGTCTGTAACAAATGTGGGTGCTTAGGGGGTATAAAACAGGCAGAGGATCTGGCCTTTTTGTCTTCAGTGCCACAAGCACAAACAGAAATCCCTGGGTACAATGTTTTTACTTTCATCAGGACTCTACAGATGTGAAGGGGCCCCTGTTAGATCATTTGCAGAGATAACTCAGAACATGTAAATAAATCCATTCCTGTCTCTCCAGAGATCCCAACTCAGATGTTGCATGCTGTAAACTCCAGCATTTGTAGCTCTCATTTACATGATCAGATGGGGAAGGGAGGCAGGTTGGAAACAAAGGGTGCAGCTGCCTGCCCCACATACTGTCTCCAAGATCAACAGATTCCTTCACCCCCCGAGGTGCAGGACTCTTTAATCTAAAACTCCATAGAGATGCTCCATGCAATTAGCACCTATGCTTATTATTCCCTCTTACTCCATTCTTACCCCAAAGCTCTCTAGATAAAAGAGAAAGCTTTTAAAGCTCAGTGTTTTCTGTGGCAGGTTCCTACTTTGTGCAGTTTTACCCCGCCTCTCCTCTCCCTACTCCTTTCTCTGTGGCTCTGAGAATCTCCCAGGGTTTTTTTTTTTCTTTTTGTGTGTGTGTGTGTTTTATTTTTCACAGGAAGTTTAAACTCCCCTTTTCCTTGTTAGGATTGCCATCTCTTACACATCCATCTTGTCATCCTTGAAGCTTTTTGCCTTCTATACACCCCCTTCTGCATCCTGGAACAGAGCTAGTTATTATTTTTTCCCCCCACTGGGTGGCTGCTTATCTGTTTATTTGCAAAAATAGATGGAGATCTTCTAATCAGTTTGATTTCCAGATGTCCTTGCTCCAAAGAGAGGCAGAAACTTAACAGCAGGAAGATTTTGGCAGGGTTTATTCCCTAGTCCTAACCAGAATCTGAAAACTGCGTGGCAGGAATCAGTAGTGCTTGTTGTTATCTTGGCTCTGCTGCTCTCTCATGCTACATTCTTGGGCAAGACACTTCAGCTTTGAGCCTGTTTTCCCTAGTCAGCAGTAGGCAGAATCAAATGGAGTTGGAATGTCTCCCAGGGGTGCTGTAATCTTCAAATAGATGGTCCCTGTAGAGTACTTCCAATATACAGCCTTCTGTGTCCGAGCTAACTGTTGTTGTCCAGAGCAGAAATATGCTGGAGTAAGTCCTGCCTCTTCCCAAGAGGCTGAGGAAAGGGTGTGATGTGTGCTGGAGAAGCAATAAAGGGATGGCGATCAATTCTTCTAACCACAGACTCCTAGGAGTTTGCATGACTTCTCATGGGTCTGCAGATGGTAACGGGGAAAAGGAAGGTTATTGTCAGTTGGTTTAAACGGGTTATATGCAGAAAAATGGAAAGTTTATAGAGGTTCTTGTCCAAAAAAATGTTGGAAACTACTGATGGGTAGAAATAGGTCAACACTGGGGTGGAAGAAGTCAACAAAGACTTGCTCAAACTTTCATGTGAGTTCCTTTGTGACTGTACACCTGTGGGGTATTGTAGGGATGGGTCAGCTCCCAAGAATAATCCTGGAACTAGTGAATTTTAAGAAGCTCTGATTTTAATTCATATAGTTTAGTTTCTGTGGTTTACATCAAAAGACACCAAAATGCTGGGAAAACCTCTGGAGCAGCCACACCTCGGTTTTGAGAAGGGCAGTTCATTCACACCTACTTCAGTGCTCTTCCTTTTAAGCTGTACTAATTGTTTTAATAAACAAAGCAGTTTTCTTTCTAGAGCATTCTATTCTTTTAGCTGCTAGTCACTCCAGCAGTGGCCCCATTTCCTATGAAGTTGTCCTTGGTTTTCCTTTCTCTGACTCCATTTTCATTGAGTTTGGAATGGGCAAGAAAGAAATAGATTTCATGGAGTCCAGATGATTCTGTCACTGGCACATTCTCAGAGGCATTCACTGCCCTCAGCTCTCCAAATCCTACAGTTGTCCACCCAAATCAGGCAGGTAGCCATGGAAATAGGGAATTAGGTGGCTAGTTACCCGATTTGCATGCACAAATTGACATTTTAATGTGCAAATGCAACTTCTGAGAGATGTAACAGGTACATTTATTTCATTCCCCTTTAAAATTTTCCGTCAGTTTCTTCTGCTGCTTTCACTTGCTGCCAATTAGGGTCAATCCAATTAAGTTGGTGCAGTTACCTCAATGAAAACTAGTGTGAGCAAGAAGAGAATTGGGTTTATTGTCTGCATGATGGTTGCCACTAGAGAAAAAAAATCGGTGTGCACTGTGCTGGGAGAGCTGACTTTGCTGCATATTTGAGATAGTTCCCATTCGAAGTGTCGGAAACACTGGAACAAAGTCAACAACAGTGTAGTCAGCGTGCAGGTCTCTAGGTGCCACCATTAGTGCTGCGTGGTGTGCTGACGGAGTGAATTCCAGATGGAGCTTGGAGAAGTGATGATTAATTTCCAGCAGTTCTGAAGAGGAAATTATACTCGTTAAATCAATCTAGGCGAATTTCAGCTCTTGCATAAAAGACACCCTAATTGCATTGGTGAATTCAGAATGAACTGCAGTACGGTGTGCAGGAAGTTCACACATGCCTTGTCCTATCATTAAAGATTGCAAAAGAGCCTGAAATGTTTACTCACTCGGCCAATAACATGTTCCCTCTTTTTTTTTTGTTTGTACCTTATTTAATTGCAACGGGAAGGGGGCAAGTATATGGCTAAATAAAAGCCCTCGTGCTTCAGATCAGCCTCTGACGAAGCAGAACGATGCTCTGAATAAACCCTTGCTGGTGTCGCTGGGGCTCAGTGCACCACAGCAGCACGAGCCGATGTGCTGTTTAGCTCCAGTCGTGACACCAGTTCACCGTGTCCAGCTCTGCTTGGGACCGTCAGGCATGGTTTGTTGTTATTTTCAGCCTGCCCTACTTTGCGCTGTCATTAATCACGGCGAGGTAGATGGGGTGGGGATGAGGTTGGCAGTTCCTTTTGTGGCGATAGTCACGCAGCTGCTGCTGTGCTGTCAGCCTGCGCGCCGCTTGCTTTCCACCCAGCCTTTCCTCTCCCAGAAGCGGGGTCAGTGAGACATTTCATTTATTACCTGTGCAGAGTGATTTACTGGCATCAAATTAATAGGAGTTAAATTCACAAGGAGCCTGTGGAGAGGAAAAGCAGCTCAGGAATGAGGCAGCCAAGTGTTTTGTGGGTCTGTGACTCAGCAGGGTGCAATTAGGCCACATAGGGGAACGGAAGGGAGGGATGGCCACCGTCTCTTCCCATCGCACAGTGTCGTTGGGGTCAGCAGTGGAGCTGCTTCAGGTTGACTGTTGGGTGCTTAATTCGACCTGTCATGCTTTGGGCACAGGCTGGGTGAAGTCTTTCTGTCAGCCTCTCCTATTTTTTCCTCCCTCCCTCTCTCTTACAAAATGGCAACACTTAGGAAAGGGCCCGGGTGGAGTTTTGTCCCTGTCCAGGCTGAGCGCAGTGAGGTTGTGTGTGGTCCCTGTCACTTTATGGGACTTGGGTAAACACCAATTGCTTTGTTATGTGCTGAATAGGAAAGTTAGCCCCAAATTAGCACTAATGTGAGGTCATTTAACCCTTATGGGAGGTCTTTTGAAAAATCATAATGGAACCATGCAGGAGTCAGGACAAACCAGTCACAGGGCCCTGCAAGATTGACTAAGTGCACTATTATAATGCTGAAACAGGGTCAAAAATGTAAATACTCAGAGACCAGCCAAGAGACACTTTCCTCCTGCTGGGTTGATTATTCCTAAAACAGGTGCTGCTCCCAAATCCCCATGCAATGGCTACAAGCTCCCCATATTATTCCTGCAGGGTTTCAGGCCAGGAGAATTAAAGGTGAATTGGAGCCAAGGTGAGCGTCAGCCTCTCTCTATCCAGAGTATTCATTGACATAATGGTTGCTGGGTCAGGGCAGCTCTTCCTGCAATTTCATTGTCCAGCCCTTGAAACAAGAGCTAGTCTTTAATTGCGATTGAAAATAACTGTGTGTGGCTTGTCTGGGACATGTAGCAGCCTGTGAGTGAATGGTAGCTCTTACAGCCACGATACAGACATCTGTGTCCTCCTTTTTTGGGCAGCTATGGGCTAGGGATGGGCAGATGTTTCCATCCTGCCTTGCTCCTCATCAGCAGGAGCAATAGTCTGCTAGTGAAGACGTCTGAAATGGGTCTGTATGCGTGGGGGGGTTTGCTTTCAAGCAAGGTGCACCCTGGGGGAAAGCTGTGATGATCTATGGGACTAAGCAAACTACCAGAGGGCCATAAACCTCCTGTGATTGGAGACCCTCGTTTGCAAGATTTATGAGAGCTGTTGGTCAGGCTACAAAGGTGGGGTTCTGGGAGAGGAGCCCAGTGTCAGAGGAGGCCATGGGTGCTGCTGGTGTGAGCCGGGTGAGGTGATGGGTACATGCAGATCCCGGCCAAGGGAGGAGCGGGTTCCAGGCTGTTGTGGGGTGGCACAGCTGGAAGGTGGGCACAGACAGCCCCGATGTAGGGTACGAAGAGGTCAGAGTGATGGAGGGAAGTGTGGGAGCGTGCAACATGCCGAGCTGGAGGGAGGAAGGAGCTCAAGGAGCCTTGCTGCATGCCATGGACCACCAAAAGAAGGGAGGTGGGTGTCCTTCCCATTCCCACTGCCACACAGTCGAGCATGCAGGGCCTTAGCTCTGCAGGAATTCCTTGTATGACCCTGTGCTGGGTATTTTGGGTGTCCTGGCCCTGCAAGGGTCCCTTTGGCTGGGAGAACGGGCTTAGGTTGGAAACGGGAGAGCCTCGTTCATGTGACACCGTGTGTGGCTTTAGGCTGGCAAGAGGTACTGTGCAGATGCAAACCATTTATGTCTCCATGGGGACCTCTGCAAGGTAAAGGCAGAGGTAAAGAGTAAAGCAGCCCAAAGAGAGGAGAGGTTTTCCTGGCTTCATGAGAGCACTGGGAAGATAATCCATTGGAGTGTGGGGCACTTGATGGGATCAGAGGCCACAGGGAGAAACCCAGACCCCGGAGCTGCCAGACCCTCTTTATCTGTGCACTGGCAAAGAGAAGTGAAGGCCTTAACCAGCTGCCTTTTTACAATATTAAACACATTTGAAGTTCCCATATGGTTTATGTCCACTTGAAGTCCGAGAGTCAGGAGAGAAACCTTGGTCATTCTTTCCTGGTGAAAACCTGGCTGTACTTCCCTGAGTGCCAGTGAGTGCTGGCTCTCTAATTCCAGCCTTCCCAGGATGATTCCCCAGGTTGTTGTTGAGAAATACCTTCCTGCCAAGTAGTCGGCAGGACCGGAAGCTCCAGATACCTTCCCATCTGGAAAAGCAATCAGACAAAATGCCAAGCCCAGGGGGCAAAATTTCAGTCTTGGTGCCAGTCTTGCTTATTACATATCTGGGTTCTGCAGTCTGGTAGACTTTCATCATATAATTTATTTGCTTCTCAACATCCCTGCAGTTATTAAAAGCATCGTAGTCAGAACTGCCACCCAAGGTTTCTCTAATTAGTACATCTGCCTTTCGGGGCAGTTTTGGATTGTTCGTTTTACAGCTTGACCTCAGGCAGCGAATGGCCAGAATTCGCTCTGGGTTCCTGTTAGCCAGGGGAGCTGCCTGGGGTCTTTAGGACACAGGAGATCACAGGGAGAAAGGATCTGATACTGCAGGGATGGGCTCTGTAGAAATGTCAGCCAAATGTCATGCTCGGGTCAGGGGGGAGCGTCTCCGAGTACCCTTGCCTGCGTGCTGCCACACAATGCCAGCTCGAACCGCAAGGCTCTGCACAGGGCAGTTTTTCCTTGTGTGGAAGAAAAGGATAATCCACCATCCACAGTCTCCCTTGGGAAGGCTCACAACGGCCCTCACCGCCATGTTTGGCACTTGTCTGCACTGAAGGTTCAGTGCTGGTCCAGACAGCTGGCTGCCTCCCCAGATATCACCTCATATAGCAGGATTAGGTAGCTGGGTGCAAGGAGGGCTCCTTAAATTGGGTTGTCTTCCCCGTCTGTGGTCCTCCTGCTCCTTCCAGAGTGTGGCTGAGGTGCAGTAGCCTAACGCAATTAATCCCATCAGCTGGAACTCAAAGGCAGTGCAGACCTAAGACAAGGAGCGAGCCTCTCCCTGCCTCCTGCTCAGCATCCTCAATGCAGGAATCCACATAGAGAAGCCAGGGGGGAGCCTCATGTCTCCTCTGTCTGACCTTTTATTCAGGAAGGGGTAAGACACATTTAGATTCTTATAACAAGGCTTTCTCCGACCATCTGGCATCCTTCATCTGAACCCACTCTTCAGCTTTGCCTCTCCACTGAGCTCTGACTTGGGCTGCTCCTGGGTCTGACTCAGAATAGATCTTTCTAGCTCATCCTAAAATGATTTCATTCTGTGCTGAAAATCAGAGCAGCAGGCACTGATTCCACTGGCAGCAATTAATCCTAAAGCTCACAGGAAAAGGTCTCAGTGTCAAGGTTATAAATCCTTCAGGTCCAGATGAAATTGTAGCTTCCTTTTCGTGCCTTTTTAGGACTCATCCGTACTTGGGTTTTGGCCGCAAGTACCAGTTCCGGCTCCAGCAGAGACACAGTTTATGCTGGTGCAGTATAATTTGTTTGATCTTGCTTCAAACTGGGGTAAAAATGCATTGCTATAAGTCACATCTCCACTAGTGGTTTGTGTGGGTGACTAGACACTCAGGGTAGGCAAATTTTTCTAAGACTCGCATAAAATTACTTGCAGTACGGTCATGGCTGCAAATCCCATGAGAGCCCCAGGGGTGGCATCTGTCCAAGTGCCTGGTGTGGGACTGCCCAAACAGGCCTCCGACTGGAACAACAGGCACTAGGGTGGTGAGAGGCAAAGCTCAGGCACACTGATGTGCAGCAAGCACTGCTTTGGTCTCCAGCTTTCCATTTCAGTGCCTTCGAGACAAGCTACGGCAACAGATCCTCCCGGAACATCAGTGAGGAGTGCCACGGCTGTGCAGACCCAGCAGCAGGGGTTTGCAGGGAAATGGGGTTTGCCATTCTCCGGAGGCTCATGTAGCCATCGGTGCCTGGTACTTGGGTCCCATGTAATATTTGTGGGGAAAATACGAACGTGCCGGTTTAGAAGGGATGCCGATTCTCAGGTCTTGAAGTGAAAGAAGGTGGATGTATTTCTTTAACAAAGCTAAAGCAGCAGTTGGTTTTGTAACAGGTCCATGCTTCTTCATTTTCTGTGAGGAAGGAAAATCCCCAAACCCCTAAGGGCCAGCAGCCCTCATGTGCTAACTGCCACCCAAGACATTCTTGGTGCATCTCTTTAAATATTGCAAAACTACCTGAGATTTTTCCACGCCACGGGATAACTGGTACCTTGGAGTGAACTTTCCGTCACCCCCCCCAACAACCTGCCCCGAGAAGGGAGTTCAGCCCTACGGAGGGTGACGCAAAGTACACTTACCTACTGGATTTGCTGTGCAGGAAGACTCATGGATTTATGTTTGACCTAGAGGCTGGGCAGTCTAGAAGCAATCTAATACATTCTTACAAGGCTTGGTTAGGTTTGTTATCTGAGAAGGTGATGAGCTGCTGTGACTTCAATTTAGGTTTCATTTAAGATGGCGAGATTTTTTGCCGTAGATGTTGGATTATGGCCTGGCAGGAAAAGTAAGCAATGTGAGCAGGTAGAGTGAGTCAGAATTACGTGGGTCTTTATTTGCTATCAAATATGATAGACAGGGGCCAGCTAGGAAGCAAAGAGACCTTGCCCACTACCAGAGGGTGGAGTAGATGGGTATCTGGATTTCTGTCTCTCCGAGACTTCAGAGCCATGGGGAGGATGTTTGGAAGAGACAATGCCAGCAGAGTTTCAGGGCTCCTCCACGCTGCCATGTGCCTGCTTGTGTACTGTAGCTCTGACAGGAGATAAGAGCAGAGCCTGGGTTCCTTGAGCTTTTGGTCTCTCTGACAGTGGTGTCAGCAGGAGATGGGCTGTGGCGTGTGGGCTCTGGCAGGCAAAGACCTGATACCTAGTTGTGATTACCTGTGTCCTCACCAGATCACAGCTTCACGCAGGGGTGGGTGCAGCTGGAGTGTGGGTGGAGCTGAAGGGGTGTTGCAGTGACTGAGAGGGTCCCAGGACCCCCACTAAAGCTCCCCCCACTGTTACGCTGTGCTGGCAGAGTGTGGATCGCAGCAGAGCTGTGCAGCACCACCAGGGAGCCACAGCTTCCCTCACGCTGTCAGACGGAGATTTCATACTGCCGCAACTCCCTTGAGCTGTGCTTGCACCAGAAGATAAAGTCCAGAAGTCTTCCAGAAGATAAAGTCCAAGTTTCCCCTTCCTCCAGCCCAGAACTGTAATTTTTACAGGAGGGTTCAGCACTGCCAGCTTTACTTGGGTTCTGCTGCTGCATCCACACACTGTGTGCTCTGCATATTTTGTGAAGAGGGCTCTCCTTTTTCCCTTGAAGGCTGCATGTTAGCATGACAAAGCTGTGGCCCTTGCAGAGGGAGCAGGGCCAACGCTGGGCCTGTTTGCAGGAGATTTTCAAAGAGGAATCCCTCCCTGCCTGTAAAGAGCTGAGAACTAGAGCTCCAAATTCTAGGTGCTTCTCCCTGAGGAGGTGGTTCGTCTGTGCTCTGTTACCTGCACGCTGTCAGTCCCCAGACAGTAGCTCCGTGACTCACACAGGGCCTTTGGCAGGGGTTTCCAGTTTTCTCAGTGGAAATGAGATTCAGTTCCCACAGTTGATGTACAAACCCCTGCCCAGCCTCACTGCTTCTCCCCTCCCTCTGCCTTCACCTTTTTATTTGAATGCTTCGGGAGTGGAAGGTGTCTTCAAACCGGGCCTGGGATCTAAGCATGGAATCCCAACTCCAGGGACAATTTTAGAGTCAAATCAAGATTTTGGAGCCAACTTCTTCTCTGTAAATAACCAGGCCCAACAGCTGTCTTCTCAAGGTATTGTGGGCAAGTCAGCTCCCGCCAAAGTGCTCAGACGGAGAAAGGCAGGACTGCTGCTGTGTGCCAGTTGCATCCCCTGTACCAGTATCCCCTGACTGGTTCAGAGTAATGACAGGTGTAGAGCAGAAGTTAGAAATAATTAAAATTTGCAGAATGCTTTGATCATTCCAAGACTGACCAGCCTTCGCACTAATATGGCATGAGCCACGGTCCTGCCAAACACAGGGAGGGCTTGAAAACCACAAGCCAGGTCCCTGGTAGATGTAGGATTGGCTTTAAAATTGCTTAACTTGTGGGGTGTGTGAGGGAGTTATTTTAATTTCTGTCTCTTCATTCCTGAGCCCATAGGGATGGGGTTTTGAGGCGTTTTGCAACGATCATGAAGGACAGAGATTTTGATTTAGAGAAAACTTTCACATGATCATGTGATTACAGGAAGTCAGGCTTTAAATGGCAACTAAATAAATGAATAACAACAGCAAGTATCAGCAGATTGTGATGAAACCATGAAAGCTGGAAAACCTGAGACGTTATGAGTTCCACATGTTGCATGCAGATAAGTATCTCTGGCCTGAGCTTTTCTAATTAACTACAGAAACCAAGTTGTCACGTAAAGATGTCTTTCAAGGCTCCCTGGGCAGATTCATTATAGTCCACCAGGATGGACTGATACTCATTCATAATATTTCCTTTTTTACTTGCTCCTTAGGAATTTACTGAATGAAATCCCATTACTGTGCTGTAGACGTCTCTGCAACTGCGTGAACCGAGCAGACACCGGGATCCAAACACACTTCACGCTTCAGCTGGAGTCTGAATCCGAGCCCAGTCTCTGCTGCTGGGATCTAACCCGCTGGCTGATAAGGGTAATTTATTCTGGGCAGCTCAGGACACCTCTGCCAGTGACATTTCCATATCTCTGCTCATGAAGGGCTGGTTAATGATGAACGGAGTCAACTGGGGTAGCAGAGACCAAACTCATCTCCACTCTAGCGTCACTGCCTGACTTCAGATAGCTTCCTGAGGGGAGGCAGCTTTGATCACGCTGCAGCAGTGGGGGAAATGGTTGGGAGCAATACCTGCTGTTTTGCATCTGGTCCATTTTAAAAACTGTTTTCATGTTTAAAAATAAGTTTCACTTGGTGAGGAATCGCAGCTCTGCGGGAGCTGCGGGCCCAGCCCTGAGCCCTTCCTTGCACTGCCGGCGTCACTGACAGCACCTTCTTCTCCTGGTGTGGTAATCACAGGGGCTGCAGTTCAACTCCTTGGTTTTCTGCAAGAGGAACTGTGCTTTTGTGTTTTGAGCTGCATGTGTGAGACAGTCGCTGGAAGTCCCTTGAGTTAGGTATGGCTGAGGAGCTGCAGCACGTGCTCATTGCTGGGTGCTGGCATTAAAAGACAATGTTTGCTTGGAGCCAGTCTGAAATCCCTTTTAAAGAGGACTCGGTTTTCCTCTGTGAAACCTTCCCCTGGCTCCTTCCCTGTACGTATTTGTAGCCTGGGCCTGGGCAGCAAATTTGGCTGAGATGGAGAACATCCTTGCGACATCGCCAACCGACTCCCTCCCTCCGTAGCCTAAACTGCTGTGTCTTTTCCCCGCTGCGGGTTTCTTCCCAGAGGTGTCAGCTGAATGCACGCACTGAAACTCAGCTCCAGTGAGAGCACGGGATGAGCTCAGCTCAGAGCACGCGGAGAAGTGAAGCTTCATCCACAAAGCGAAGCTGGCTGAGGTGGTGGGTCATGTTTGTTTATTTACACCCAGGGTGGCTGCCCCGAAGACTGTTAGTTGGGTCAGTTGTTTGCAACCCAAACTTGTTACTGTGTAAAAACTGGTAGAACTAGAAAAAGACAACAGGAATTTTCCTATAGCCCTGTGGGCTACAACAGATAATAACAAACTGGTCTGACTATATTAAAAAGCCGTTTAAGCATCGGGTCATGTTGTTTAGTGGTACTATGATCCCGCAGAGCCAGCCCGCTTCCCAGATACCCCACAGACAGAGGTATTCCCCAAACTGGAAAACAACAGCCGAGAAAGGATCAGTGAGGGGTTTGTGTCTCTCGCTCACTTCAGAAGGCCAAATTCTTGTTTTCATTTTCCTCGTTATTACTATGACAATAGCACTATAGAGTGACTGCTGCAGCCTCTGCTGTGCTATGTGTTGTACAAACAGAGCCAAAGGGAAGACCTGCCAGACTGCAGACTTGCAGCCCAAGGAAGATCCAGTTCAGCTTTTTGCTCTACTTTGCCAGGGAAAAGGCTCTGGGAAGCAGAGGGAATCTCACTGGGAAACTGTCTGGTCTGGATATCAAAGGTTTCTACAAACTTAGATGGCACAAGCTATATTTTTTGCTGGAAAAGCACCTGAAGCAGCCACATCTCCCTTTGGAAAACAGCTCACTTTAGCCTGCTTCAGGCTGCTTCCTCTTACTGCGTATTAATTGTTGAAGTGTTTTAATAACCTTTGGTCAAAGACAGCTGAAATTCCTGGCACATCACAGGAGAACAGGAAAAGATGTTTGACAGCTGTCAGTGGGAAAAGCTGTGTATCCTAAAGGGATTAAAGCCCTTGCTTTGAAGTTTCTTACAAGTTATACAGAAAAGAAGCCAGGCTGGGAAGAGGGAGTGTGAAATTCCTTATCCGAGGGCATGCTGCAAATCGGTGGCGGTGGAAGGAATAAGAACATCAGGGTGGGATGGTCGCAGGGCCGTGCTGCACCTCAGGCAGCTCCTCCAGACGCAGACCCAGCCGGCTCCTGAGGCGGCAGCGGCATCTGTGGGCTGGAGACCCTACGAGGGATGTCCTCAATCGGGGAGCTGCTGATCTCTCGCTAATGAAACGCAGCTAATCACAGTCTGCCCCTGGATGTTTGAAGAGGGTTTAACAATCCAAACACAAGTGCAACCCTGTTGCCTTAGAGAGGGTGTAGCTGCGAGCAAAATTTGGCCCTCTCTTTCAAACCTTGCAGTTTGTCTTGACTGCTGCATGCTTTATTTTTAGAGCATCATAAAGGGCTTTTGTTCCAAGGTATATTTAACAGGGGAGTGGAAGGGAAGTGGGAGGGTTTTGTGCATAGAGAATGTATCTCTTGGTCTCTTTCTGCTAACCCACCCCCTCACCAGATACTCTTGGAGGGTGGAGTATAAATGAAAAAAAAAAAGAGAAAATAATAATTAAAAATACTGAAATCATAGTCAAAGGGATTGTCTGGGCGTCCAGGCCTGGAGGCCTCTCAGGCGCCATAAAACATACATTATCCCAAAAAAGACAAGATGCCCAAGAGAATGGAAGTGGCAGGGCGAGGGTGGTCTCATCTGGCAGGAGCTGGGGCGGTGTGGGAGGCAGCGCGGTGCCCAGGCACTGCCAGCTGTCCCTGCTTCCCCCCAGCACACATCACACCTAGGCCGGCGTGTGCGTGCGGGGGCGGTCCTGATCCTCCTTCGCTGGAGAGGGTGTAAAGCGAACTCAGGGGAGGCTGTGAGGGTCCTGTCTGTGGAAGGATTGGTGACAAGGGGTGGAAAGCATTTTCATCTGGCCTTGAGAAGGTGTCCGAGACAGCAAACTCAAGCTGGTGTTCCCGTAAAGACAACCAGAGGGGCTGCTTTCTGCTCCGAGCGATTTTACCGAGGCGCCATGGCTCCTGGAGGCTGGGAGAGTGCCGCAGCGCTGCGGGTAGGCACGCGGCTAATTGCCTAAGAAATAAGACTGTATGCGAGAACGAGCACGCATCTTCCTAGCTGGCAAAGTCTCTCACTCCACCACTGCAGTAAGATCCTTGCAGGAAAAAGACGAGGTCCTGGATTGGTGGCAGCGAAGCTAAAAAGAAACTTAATGCTTAAAAACAGGATTAGTGAAACTCAGAGAGACAGTCACAGCCGTACTTTTGGAGTCCTAGTGAATTTGTCCAAAGGGAATTCTGTGTTTCTGTCCCTTCTCCCAGTCCTTCCCAGCTTCCCAGGAGAACTGGTGGCTTCTCCGGCAGACTCCAGGCACGCTGAAGCAGGACAGCGCACGTAGCCTTGCTGATGCCTGGCAGGCAGCACCAAGAGCCTGGTAAGCCCAGACTGGCCATGGCTGTCCCCACTTCCACCTGAGCTGTGGCACAGGAGCTGCAAGTGCAGCAGGGGTGGGCTCAAACCCCCAGAGGTAGAAACAAAGCTTTGCCAGCAGCATGCTGGTTACAGAGCTTAGCTCCAGGTCCGGTGGCTTCGTTTTCCTCCTGTCACAGAGCAGCAGACAGCATCATCCCCACTGTTCTGCAAAGGGCCGAGTCTGAAATCCTGCAGGTTTCTATCCAGACGTGGATTTGGCCCCGCTGTGGTGGCACTGAGGCCCACAGGGTACCTTTCGCTAAGGCAGAGCCTGTCACTGCTCAGCTTTGCCAGACACATTTCTCCCTCTCTTTGACACAGGCTTTTTCCCCGCAGAGGTCAGAATCCCCTGCCCTGCCATTCCCCTGCATGGTCTGGCTCAGCTCCTGTTTTCTCCTCCTTCACTTTTGTTGCTGGAATCTGGAAAGTCTCACTGAAAGGTTAGAAGAAACTTGGAAATCCCCTAAGGGGATGTTGCTGCTCTTTGCACTACCCAGAGTCAGTGAAAGACTCTGCCTCGATCCAGGTAAAGGACAAATACCCAGGATTACAACTCTGGTCTTCCATGAACTTGGCAGTGTTTCCTTAATTTAGAGATATAATCAGAATATTGATCAACTACTGCCACTACTGCCTAAGATTTGTGCTTTCCTTGACTGGATAAGACATGCTTGTTCTTCCCTCTTCTTTTTTGATACTCTCACCACTGCACAGTCTCTGCTATGGCATCGATTCTGATCATCAGCCCTCTTTCACCTGACTTCTGGGTACTACTGTCCTCTGCTGCACCAGATCCTGGCAGCTGTCGCTCTCCAGTGATCCCCAACGGAGTTTGCATTGCCCCAGACCTTTGGTTTTCATTCCCAGAAAACAGGCTCTGTCCAGTCCCTAGATCCCTGGCAGGCACAGTTTGCACAGCAGAGTGGAGGGCGATAGTTGCTGGCTGGGTCAGCAAAGCTCAGCCCAGGACGTCCTTATCAGCCAGTGCAGACACACCATGGTCATTCTTCCTGCGCTCCGAGCCGGCCATGCTCCGAGCCACAAGCCAGAGAGGTGTGCTTGTAGGGTGTTGTACCCAAATTAGTATGTCTGTCTCCACATCTGCCTGTGTAGACATGCCTTATGTTTGCCTGAGTGGGCTGGGAAGGCCACTCGCCACCATGCTGGGAGAGCTGAACTTAGGTGGAGGAAGACCCACAAGCCCTCTTGGATTCACCTGCTGGTGCAGGGCGCTGAGCGGGGCTGATTCAGTGAGCGAGATGGTGATGGGGGGTGAGAACGAGTAGTGGAAGCCTTTCTTTTTCCCTTTGTTTTAAGGCTTGTACCAACTTGTCTCGTAAAATCCTCTCCTGCCTTCCAAATCCAGTCAACATGAGTCACCCGCTGAGCCCATCCTTTGCCTCCTCGTTGCAACACGGATGACAGAAACCATCCAACAGGAGAGCTTGAATCCATGATGAGTTTTGTTCTATTGCATAAATCTTTTCCCCGTTTACAGGTGAGTTGCTACAGAGCTATTGCCTGGGTGGTATCCCTGCCGCCAGTTCCCAAACGGTGTGCGTCCGGGCTTCCCGCCGTCGTCCCCTGCGTCCTGGAGTCACGCTCTTGTCTGCGCTACAGAAGGCAGGACAGCGTGTGTGAACGGTATGGAAAGAGGTTATCCCCGGTAGGAAAGAGGTTATCCCCTATTTCCTTACATATCCAGTGTAATGCAAAGATTCCCTGAGACGGTGTATTTGCTGCATGTCTTGGCATCTGAATCTAGGGGGTTTTAAAGTTACTTTTTTAAGAGAAAAAGACCAAAAGCACCTATGGGTACTTTCAGGAGCGAGCAGCTAAAGGAGGTGAGGAAAGGGAAGAAGGGGTTAGCCTGTCAGTCCAATTACCTTTTGGGAATGAGAGGAAACTATGAGGCTTTTCGTCTTCCCTAATTTATTCCTTTATAAGCATGTATGTATTTTTGTCTGTGTATTTATATATAAAGAAACAGCAAAGGACAAATCAACCCCCAGATTCATAGAAATGACAGCTATTTGGCATCGCAGCACAGGGAACACGTCCACCAAACTGAAACTAATTATCACCGAGATGAATAACTGATTCCACTCCTTTATCCTACCTTTTTTTCCCCGGAGGGCTTTTCCCTCCCTCCTCCCTCCCTCCTTCCCTCCCCACCCACCTCCCTGCCCTCCATCCCCCGGCAGGCAGAGGGTTACGGCTGCACCTGTCTGGGTGTACCTGTCCCAGGGCACCTGTACCGGCAGCCAATCCCCG
This sequence comes from Eurypyga helias, assembly GCF_000690775.1. Classification (NCBI taxonomy): domain Eukaryota; kingdom Metazoa; phylum Chordata; class Aves; order Eurypygiformes; family Eurypygidae; genus Eurypyga; species Eurypyga helias. The sequence goes on from NW_010265239.1 coordinate 93,703, forward strand.
CACCCCCGGCAGCGGCTCCGCCCCAAACCTCGCCATAAATCAAACACTTCCCAGCCAATGTCTGTCTTCAGCAGGTACTAGGAGAGAGAAGCCGTCAGAATTTACCATCTGCAAGGATTTGGAAACGTGGGGAAATATGTCTAATGAACTTGAGTAAGTAGGCTTGTTTTCTGTTTGCCCTCTCCGCTCCGTGCCGGCTGATTGTTCTTCCGAGGCTCCTTAAGGTGCTCTGGGTCGCAGTGGTTTGGCTCCTTGGGTGAATCCGTCTGGCCAGCTGTTTGCAAGTGGAAGTAAGAGAGTGGGATGGGAGCGTGTTGTCAGACTTTCTGTTCCTCACTAACCTGTTGCTGCTCTTAGGAGGAATCACTTTTACCATCATTATTTAAGAGTTGTTTAAAATCATGACCCTGAATTGTGGCGCCCCCCCCCCCAACTAAAGTTTGACAGATGGGGTTTCTGTCTAGGGGCAAGTCTGTTCTGCCTCTATCCAACTAAATCTAGCATCAGCTCCAGTATTTATGTGGGTTTTTGGGGTTCTTTTTCTTAGAAAATACCTTCCAAAGTATTTACCAGTTTCAATTTTTGGGGGCAGGGGTTGTTGTGTCATGTTCTTTTTTTTTTCCTTCTTCTTGTTTTTTTGTTTTAAGTAAATGGATTCACATTATGATCCTATAAGTAATTATAATAGATTTTTTTTAAAAACAAGAAAAAGCATATAACATTTTATCAGTCCTGCATAACTCTTACTTCTAATCTTGGGACCACCAAAATATTTTCAGCTTTGGAGGCTGGTGGTATGCATTTGCACAGCGTACCGTGCCTCACGCCTCTGGGATAAGAGCAAACAAATGTCGTGTTGGTCTGGCGTGATGTAGTAAAGGCTGGAGGAATATTGAACAATGGTAGTGAATGCTGCTGTCAGTCCAGTCTGAAAAAGCTGTCTGGGTATGTAACCCTGATGAAGTACTTGTGGGTAATAGAATAAACCAAGAGATAAATGTCCATTTATATACGTCCATGTACAGATACGGTGCTTCGGAAGGTGTATTTTGAAAGAGCGCTTACCTGTGTGTGTTTACAAGCCTGACAGAGATGTTGTGACACCTAATCTCTTAATAATTAAGAACCCTGAAAAGGTGCAGCACTAATTATTATTCTATGTAAATACTGGGATCAGTATGCTTGGATCGATTAAGAATCAGTGCCTTAAATTTTCACTTTCTGAACTCTTTGGGTAATTTATTTGATGCTTTTTAAACTTCAGAGTCGGGCCGTGTGGCTCACTCTCAAAATGCTGCGGAGTGTTGGTGTGTGTACACAGTGCACTGCAGAATTAGATTGATGTATTACTAATTACGGACTGGGGCATTATGTTACGTGATGAATTACATGGTTGCTTGACTCTTCTCTTACTAACGGACTGTTAACCCCCTGTGCCTTTCACGTGGGAAAGGGGGAACTGATGGGAGCAGCAGATCCAAAGGCAGAGGTTGCTGCCCTCTCTATCTGTAGGACAGATCTCCATAGGGGTGTGTTTGATTAGCTCTGGAGGTAAAAGGCTCCTATAAAACATTTTCCTTTAGTTTGAACCTGAGGAGATGTTTGCAGATCTTTGAAAATCTCACTTTAATTCACTAGCCCACAGCTTGGGGGGCAGAATTCTGTGCTGAGTGATACAACTGGGGCTCTGGTGCCTTCTCAGAGTGGCTGGGGCAGGATAGGCACTGTCTGGGGACACAAAGGGCCTGGACTACCCCACTGAAAGCTCCCCAGGGGCTGTGATAGGAGATAAGGGAACTTGGTGGTACCAAAGGCATAGCTGAAACGTTTACTGTGAAAGGGGAAAAGGTGTCAGGGGAGGAGAAATCATGTGAAGAGCTGCTAAAGCCCAACATCTGAGCAATGGGGTGTTGCAGTAGCTGTTAACCTCTGGTTAATCACCCAGGCCAAAGTCATAGAGGGTGTAGCTTTGTAGACATCAGGGGAAGGAAAGGGCTCTCAGGAGCAGTACGTGGAGATCTGATAAGGGCAGCAGTGTGTCTGTGTCCATTGTTCTTTATGCAACCTCTGCAACAAGCTGAGCACAGGGAGGACGGATCTGAGCTCTGAGAATGTGCTCAAGTGTACCCAACTTTAAGGGAGCTGTGGTATCCCCGTGGCCTGATGCTGTCACCCAAATGACAGGGAGAATAGTCTCACCTCTCCCTTTGCCACTTTAATTTCACAGAAAGGGAAGAGTCTAGCGTGGCATGAGAGAATGAGATGTTTTGCCTATTATAAAATATTCTAACTGATAATTTCCATAGTCTTCTAAATTGAACTTCTGTCTAACTTCGCAATGCGTGGGCTTGAAAGAGTTAACCAGGAGTTACTCCCAGTTGTGGTTTTGTGGTCGAAACCATGATCGCCAGAAGCAAATTTTTGTCATGCATAAGGTGTGTTATTAAAACTTGAGTTATGCTCCTGGTGAATGAAAAGTTAAAGCCCTTTTATAAAACCCTGGCAGTAAAGCACACAAGGGATAACCATGCTGAAGCCCTTTCAAGGGAGATGGGGTCTGGGGTTTTTTAAGTTATGTAAAGAGAAAGAGAGATTTGTAAATTAAAGAAACAACAATCACATAACTGCTATGCAATTCACAACAAAGGGGTAAAAGCCCTCTGAATAAACTCTAGACTCAAAGCAGAGATAAATCAACATTTACATAGTATCTCTGCTTTGATGCTTTGGGTCACATTTTCAACTGCTTGGTACATTGGTATAATTCCAGATAAATTTGTAGAACGAAGACAGTTACACTGATGAGGATCTACTCCTGCTTTGTTCACTCTGGTGTTTTAAATTGTTGATCCTTGTAAGGTATTCATCTGAAAATGCGCTTACATTGCACCTGCAAGTGCTTCAGCGGAGCAGGTTGGCAGGGAGACGACAGTGCCTGGGATCCTGGGGTAGTGTGTGCTCCAGGGTGACAAAGGCAACAGCTGAAAAAGAATCAGTGGGACTGATTATATGGCGTATGATTATACCCTGGCTGGGACTCCTTTGCTAATACCCGAGTTTCCAAGGCTTGGAAGATAGGAAAACATGATGGTCTGTTTGTTGTTACCCCTCTAGGTGTTACATTGTTCTGTCCGTAGCTGTGACTGTGGGATGGGAGGGGGTAGCTCTGATCCAAAACCAGTCCCTGTCCCCCAGTGTTCGTAACCACGAGTGTTCAGAGGGGCAGAGCAGGCCTCCTTTACCAAAATACTTGGTTCCTGGGTGCCAGCCACCTGCTTGTTTCTTTTCATCGTCCTGTCTTTGCCATCTGAGCTGTGATGCTTGCTCTCCAGAAATGTGGTGCTTAATAGGGTTGTACCTAGAATGGGATGAATTGCATTTTGTTTGGCAAAAACATGGTTCAAAACGCATTATGCTGGGTTTTTTATTAAAGAGCAGAGCAAAAGGCTTGCCTGACCCTGGGGGACACATGCTCACAGGATACTCTGAATACGTTGGAGTGCACGTACGGAGTACATGGGCCAAGTGCATTATGGCATACCTTGGCAGCTGAGGTCTGGCCAGCCTGGGAAGAAAGAGGAAAACCAAAGGGGAGAGCCAACCCTGGCCACATCTTGCCAGGTCTGCAGACAGCCCACAGTGCAGCTGAGGAAGGTACAGCTGCTGCCAGACGTAGAGCGAGGACAGCCTGAGAGGGCCCAGGGAGTGAGCTGCATCACGTGAGTGAGGCTTGTGTCGAGCGTCCTGCCCTGACACACGCTTCCTGGATCCTCTTGGGCAACGCGCTGAGGATTCACCTCACCCACCTGCAGCCAGGTTAAACCCAGGTGCCAAGTTTGTTAGCTGAGTTCGCAGGCGATAGGAAGAGATTGGCACATCCCAGCCTAACACGGGAGGACCGAACTGTCCTGTTGGCTCAGGGCACGTAGGAAGCCTGAGATCCAACGCATAGCTCTCAAGTGGCAGTCCTCCTGTGAGGTTAATATGAATCTCTGCTCTTACTACTTTCTTAAATGAGTGCTGAGGTTCACAGAGAAATATGTAACACCATTTAGTGCGTTACTGCAGGATCCTCTACTAGGATGTGGTGAGGGAAGTACAGGAACTTGAGTAAAACTGGGCTCTGTTCTCAGTCAGGGCCTCTGGGCCTTGCTACAGTACAAATAACCCATAATAATTGATTACTTGAATAAAACCAGATTACCTGAAGAGCAGTGAAAAAGAAACAAACTTGCAAGATTGCATGTCCCTTTATTGCTATCATTGGCTTTTTCAACCCAAGTCTTGTAAAACTATGACTTTTTTTTTAAATTTTATTTAAAAGCCACAGTTCCTGGAGTCAGTGAATATATGAGAATTCAAAAATATAGCAAGTAGCTAGCGTTTGGCATGTGGAAGCTGGGAGGATAAAAATCCATAAACACTGAAAACAGAACCGAAAGCACCTGGACTCTCGGGGTTAGGAAGCTCTTCTCATGGCGTGTAATCTTTCCCATGGTGTTTGAAGGACTGGGAGCTTCAGTACGGGGGGCGTGGGGGTGTGTGTTGTGTCGGTGGAGATGAAGGTTTGTGTTCATGAATACATGTGTATGTAAGGCGGCCTTATCTGCCCACAATGGAAATAAGAAAGTGAGTAGAAGTTTAGACCGAGAATTCAGAAGTGCCGGGTGATGCTCAGTCAGAGGCACTGTTAAGGGACTGGGCTTTGTGTCCTCCCTGTGGAGGCAGATCACCCTGAAACTCAGGACACCTCAAAACTGAAGCATCTGACATCACAAACTGCTTCTGGAAAAAGTCAGCCGTAATTCCTGAACTGCAAACTAATTCTGTGCTGTAATTTGTTGTGTTAGGCAGGGAAGGCACTACGGGACGAATCATTTGTGAAATGCGATTGTGTGGGTGGATACCTCAAGGATGATGTTATCAGGTAAAACACAATACCAGCTGGTGTCCCCCAAACATCGCTCAACACTGAATCGTCTCATGCAGCCCTTCAGGCTAGAAAGGCAGGAACCAGTCCAGTGCCGGCAAGGTTTATAGCAGAGGCTCCGGTCTGGTTCTGGTCTCCCATCTTCACCCAGCAGCCTTGGATAAGTGATTTTAATGACAATCCCATGTCTTGGTTTCTCCTGTGAGAATAAATAGCTCCAAAATCAGCCAGTTAAGCTGGTGTAAAAATGGAAGAGTACTTCTGAGCTTGGACCGTGGTTTGTGGATCCTAAAGAGCTGTTAAGTAACCAAAGAGGGCCAAGAGACTGGCAAGCTCCGGCATATTTCCCAGGTAGTCCTGGAAGGTTTGTCTGGCTCCACGACGCTTTGGATTCAGCCTGCAAACCGTTCCAACTGGTTTCAGCTCTGCACAAGAGTCAGGGTGGGGGATTCGGTCAAAGAGCTTGGCAGGACTCTATCTCCATGAGCGTCAGTGCAACGTGCATTGCCCCGGTCCCCACCCTCCTCTCGTCCCAGCTGTGGGGACACACCACACCTCCCCACTGCATGGCCGGAGCCGGCTGCACGGCTAACCCATCATCCACTGGCTTGCATCGATGCTGAGGACTCCCAGCGCCCTTTTGGGAAACAGGAGCCATTTCTCAATGATGCTCATGACGGCCCCTTCCCTTTCCATCCCAGGCACCGCACGGTTCTGCTCTGCCCTGACTAAGTGCAGGTAGATGCCCTGTGGCGTGCATCTGCGCAGGGTCTCTGGCGAGTGCGCTGCAGGTAGCTTGTCTCATGCCTGTGCCACACAGGCCATTGCTTCCAGGAAAAGAGAGACTTGTGCTGTCTTTGTGGGTGAAGCAGAACCGAAGGACGGCAAGGAAACATCCAGAGGGCTGGAACACCTCTCCTATGATGAAAGGCTGAGAGAATTGGGCTTGTTCAGCCTGGAGAAGAGAAGGGTCTGGGGAGACCTTATAGCACCTTCCAGTACCTGAAGGGGCTACAAGGAAGCTGGGGGGGACTTTTTACAAGGGCCTGCAGTGACAGGACAAGGGGTAATGGGTTTAAATTGAAAGTGGGGAGGTTTAGATTAGATATCACGAAGTTCTTCCTGGAGAGGGTGGTGAAGTACTGGAACAGGTTGCCCAGAGAAGCTGTGGATGCCCCATCCCTGGAAGTATCCAAAGCCAGGCTGGATGAGGCTTGGAACAACCTGGTCTAGAGGCAGGTGCCCCTGCCCATGGCAGGTGGTTGGAACTAGATGATCTTTAAGGTCCCTTCCAACCCAAACCATTTTATGATTCTATGATCTAGCTGTTGTGCTAACATCCTGCACCACCCCGAGGCTGATTGTGCTGCTGAAATGCCCCTAAAGAAATCCAGGGACAGAGGCCACGTTGTTATCCCACTGCCAGAGAAGGTATTTCAATCTTGTAGGCAGTGCAGGTCAGGATCCATGAGATCAGTGAATTCCTAGGCCTTTGATGCCCATGGATCAACACTTTATTGTATTTGGCATCTAGGCAATATTTTCCATCACTAGTCTGTGTGTTTGTTATGTTTCTTTCTGTGTTTTGTTTCCTGGTTCTGTCTCTGTTCTGGATTTTTGCCTGACCCTGTGAGTGGGCCTCTGACAGTGCGCTTACCGACGGCTGTACCGTCACATTGTTTTCAGATGGGCCTATTTATTACTCTTGCAAAGACAGAGTAAAATCAGAACTTAGCTGGGAAGTTTGGATGTAGTAACAAGGCCACTTCGTGGAATGCTCTTCTTCCTTGGCAAAGGGGCCTGGCTAAAATCTCTACCCCAGGAAGCAGGCATGATAAATGCTGCTCATCGGCCCTGCTCGCTCACGGGTAGTATAGGCCCTTCCCCGTATGACTGATTAGAGGCTCTCGGGGAACATCAGGGTTGTGTCAATAGGGAGGGGAGTGCAACACGCAAAGCCCGAGCTAAGGAAAGCCGCTGTGAGAGTTGCCTGGGCTGTCTCTGAAGTCCTGCAGGCCGGGGTCTCTGTTCTGTGGCTTTGAATTCCTGCTCCTGGTTGCCATAGGTTCTCTGCTCCTTTGATAATACGATGTGTCTCTAGCCATCAGCGTCTGGCATGGCTAATATTTAGGTTGGAGGCTTAATCGGTTATAGGGGAGAGAACAAAGACAAGCAACACAAAGCTTAAAGGCCGGCAAAACCACCCACTGAAACCCAACAAAAGGCAGAAGGAGTACAAGTGTTTCTTTCCTGCTTGGCTGATCTCCCCACCTAGACCCTTTGGGCATATTCTCCTGTTGCAGCATAGCCCCGAGTGTTTATTCATCATCAGGAGGCGACTGTTATGGTAGACTTGGCAGATAAATAGGGGAAACAGAGATTGGGTGGGATGGAGTGGGGATAGGGAGCTGGTATCACCTTGTGTCAAATTCTGAACTGTTTGGAAACAAATAGACTGCTCCCTTCCCCAAATTGTGCCCTGCTTTGCACATGACCCCCAGGCTCCGAGGGGTGAGTCCGTGCACACAAGGGCAGCCGCCGGTCCCACGTGTTTGTGTTTCACGGACCGGCCCTGGCTTTGTCCGAGCTGACTGCCGGGGAGAGGGAAGCTTGTTTTGCCAAACAGAGAGCAGACAGTTTGCAGTGGGCAAACACGGCATGGCCACGTGGAAAGGGCACCACAGGGAGTGATGAAAGGGAAGTTCACGTGTGTTTGGATCTGGATTTGGACGTCTCTCTTGCAGCTCTACGTCATAGAGATTGCTAATGCTGAGTTGGACGTAAACCGAGGTGGCGGTACGCTGTAGCTGCACGAACTGAAATACATCTGCTGTGAAAAAGGTGACAAAAACATGTCATCATCTCTGCTTACCTCCTCAAATCACCCTCTTTCTTCAGGTGTTGGTTAGCCCTGTTGTTCTTCTAGAATAGGCTCAGAGCAGGGCAGGCCTCTCAGGAAAAGTAAGGTGGGATAGAGTCGGCGTTACATCTCACCTGCAGAGCTGTCCCAGCTGCAGAGTTATCTGGGAGCAGTCACCTGCTTCCACTCAAATATTTTCCGTGACTGTGAGGGATCCTATAAACTCTGGAAAAGAAACAAGATGGAATAAACCTGTGACCCTGCATCATGTCGCCATTGTCCCAGTCCCCAGCTGGGTGAACTGGTGCAAGCTCACTGGGACCAGTGCAAACTTGTATTTGTCACAAACTGAACACGATTGCAGAGTGGTGGAGATCTCAAGCGCCCCCCACCCCCTTTCCTCTGCCTGCAGATTGCAACCCAGGTGATAAAACGCTAAAACAGCAGCTGCCCGAGCGTGCGGTCATGGTGCCGAAGTGACGAGGCAGAGCAGAGTTGTACAACGAGGAGTGCTTCAGCTGAGGGCTGGGGCGAGGGAGAAGAAAGCTCCAAAGCATTTTTCCTTGTAATATCTGTGCTTTTTTAAGCTCCTGAATGATTTGTTGCTACATCTTACCATGGTGTGTTTATCTATGTTGATTATAAGTGATAGGAGCTGAGTCTCACCCTGAGAGCAAGCCGTGTTGCTGCCTATTCTTCCTTGAGAAGATTGGATTGAGAACGGGTGAGGATTCCTGTCCAGACAGGACTGAACAGCCCATCGCCAAGTCGACAGCAGTGAAATCTGAGTCATGCCGATTGCTCGCCTTGGAGACAGCAGTGGCACTGACAGGGAGGGAGGGCTGCGTGAGAAATGCTAAAGACAACGAAACTCTCAGAGCACCTGGTGAAGTTTCATGCGCGGGGTGAAACCGGTGCTGGTGCCTCATCCCAGCGTGCGAGGGAGAAGAGAGGCGAGCTCAGCATCTTGATGGGAGCTGGTGGCGGCCAGAACCGGAACACGGAGGCAGCTGCTCCCCGGACCAAGCCGAGCTCAGGTACCTGCTGCCAGGCAGGGGTAGAAACCAGTGGGAATTGGGTGCCTCAGGCCACGAGCAGAGTTGTTACCAGCTTCTCTGCAGCTCAGATGTGGAGGGACTCTGTGTGGAAGCAGCTATTCTTTAACAAAAAGGTGACGTGGACAGCAGAGACGGCCCTTGGTGGCCCTTGCGCCGCTCTGGGAGAGACTGTGTACCTTTACAGGGCTGCCGCTCTGCTCAGCCAAGGAGAGCTCTTGAGTTTGATCGAGGAGCATCCCAAAACTGCCTGTGCCCAGTTTAAATGTGTATTCCCAGCTGGAGAAGTGGCAGCGTGAGAGCTTGGTGTGTGTGCAGGAGTGAAGCCGCCTCAGCTGAGCTGCCAGGGACGATGGACCAGCATCTTCTACCCCATCCAAGGTCCACCTCCGCACCCTTCCAGTTTCCAGCCCAGGAGCATCCGCTGAGCACCTGGATTTTCACCCTGTCAGCGTGGGCAGCTCGCACCAAACGGGCCGGCAGTGTCTGTCGTGGTTAGCAATAATTGGGAGTTTCAGAGATGCCAGATTCCTTTCAAGAGGAATTACTGTTCTCCGAATGATTCACTTAACAGTCTAGCCCAGGACTTACTATAAACATGTGGAGAGAAGCTTAATGGAAACAACCTATTCCTTATAAAAATGCCATTAAAATGTAGCATTCGTTACCTAAATTCCTGTAGATTTTCTCTGCCTCTCCATTAAAAAATGGGCAATTGTTAAAGTTCTGCTCTTGGCAACTTGGAGATTTAAAGAAATCTTTCCTCTTACCTTTTTTTTAAACTTCTTCCACTAATAAAAACCAGTTGGCCCTTTCAGCGAGTGGTGATGAAAAGGTAATTTTTGTCCACACAGCTTGTTTTTTATGACAAATAGTGTGAGCTGTTGTGGTGACACCGTAGACGCGTGGCTGAAGGACGTGACGGGAGTATGGCCGCTGATTCATCCTCCGAGCGGGTGAACCTGCGGCACGGAGCATCCGGGGAATGTGCGGAGGCGCTTGTGCTGGCTGCTAGTAGGATTTGCTGGAGGAAAAGGAAAGATGACCAATGTTTGGGTAATTAAGTGTCTGACAGTTTATTAACATAAGCTGGAGAGACCTGGAGAAAGTGCCAGAAGAGAGGACAGGCGGGACATTATTTTGGTATGTTGCTTCTCAGCTCACGTAGGCCCATGAGCCTCACCTTTGTCAGGAATTTTTTAGTGGAAGGGAGGGTGTTGTGATGTGCCTGACTACTTCCCTCTAAGTAAAATCATACGCAAATGATTGCAAAAAACCTAATTTTGGAACTAAACTTAAACCCCATGAACTACAGCAAAGAAAAATGACGGGTTTTGGTTTCGCCCGGGTAGGTCAGGTTCTCTCAACGCGGCGTGGTCACTTACATCTGTGGCCAGCGCTGGCCTCCAGCTCCAAATCCAAGGGAAAACTTTGCTAAACCTCCCGATTGTGTTGCATCAAGTTACTGACCCACATCCCGCCTTGACGGTGCTGGACCTGGCGGGCTGGTAGCATGTGCTTGCGGAGGGGGGGGTAGTTGCCGACGGTGCTGTGCTGGTTTGCATCCCTGGAGAAGGAGGAGGGAAGCAGAGTTACGTCTGCCTCTGCGCAGCCCCGCCAAAGAGTCTCTGGCCTAATTGTGTACATAGCTACAGGCAGAAGAATTGATAATCCCAAAGACTCTGGGAGTTAAGGACCTGGAAAGCATCCTTCTCCATTCCAGCAGTGCCTTTGGGCAGTGTGTTCAGCTGGGTGGCATGGAAATTGCTGTGGAAAATGAGTATCCTTCATTCCGTTTCCTCTGTCTGGCTCAGTTTTAGGTCTGTGCGTCTGATGAAGAATGACACCATGAACTTCCAGAAATTCTCCTACACCAACGAAGATGAAGCCTGGAAAACCTACCTAGAGAACCCCTTGACGGCAGCCACCAAAGCTATGATGCGGGTGAACGGAGACGACGACAGCGTGGCTGCCCTGAGCCTCCTCTATGACTACTACATGGTGTGTTCCCACGGGGGCTGGGTGTCTTGGGGGAGTCTGTCCCAGAGGAAGAGTGTGAAGGTTAAATAGGTGCTCAGCCACCACGGGAGGGTACCCATCTCCTGAGCTTTCCACACTGTCCATGCAATGAACCTCGTAACACCCCCAGGCATCGTGCTGCTATTATCCCCAGTGCCCAGGTGGTAAACTGAGGCACAAAACACCATTATACTATAGAAAGAACACAGAACAGGGTGGAAAACTGAACCTGGGTGTCTTCAGTCTCAGCCTGGAGGGGTTTTTTTACCTGACAGCTTTCATGTAGGAAACAGGAGTGCTTTGAGGGACATGGATCTGGAACAGCTAGGTGCCCTGCAGACCCTAGCATCTTTATTTTTCCAGTGTTGCTGTAGGATGGGGCTTCAGGAAATGTGGATATGATTTAGCCCTAATTGAAACCGATAGGACTGATGTTCCCATTCACCTTCGCAGAACAAAATGATGTGGCTTGCCTAAGGTTACCTTGGGAATCCGCAGCAGGACCAGCCAGAGAGCCCAGGTCTCCTGTGTTCTACCCGGTGTTTATTATTCACCCAGTGTTTTATCTAGGAGACTTCACTTGCTCCGCAGACAAGGCTTATTTTGCCTCTGTTTTCCATTACTAAAATCTAACAATCAACAAACTCTTTGTTCTGCCCTGTTCTAGGTCCCAAAGGAGAAGAGGATTCTTCCATCTGGTATGATGGGACGCAATGAACTAGGAAAGAGGTTAGCTTCATTTTTTCCTCTCTGTAGCTGTCTAATTCTCCTGCAGCTGCTTGCATGCATGATGGGTCTCTTAGCTTGCATAAAATAGACATCAAAGCACGGTGTTATTACCAGCAACAGTGGAGGTTATTAACCCTGAGACATATATTAAAATTCTTTAGGCCATATCCCAAACAGGTATAAATTGAGCTACACCCATTTACACAACTGAGGATCTGTCTAGCTGTGTTCAGAGGAGTTGCACTGATTTGCAGAAACAAATGTGAAGAATTTGTCTTTGTTTTGTGACAATTGGAAAGGACAGAGGGAGTAAGCGTTGGTAGCAAGATGGGAATGACCGAGTCCTCTTCCATTCACTAGCCTGATAAGGATTTCTCTTTCACTTGCTTCCAGTCTCCCAGGATTCTCTTCCAGTGACTCCCATTTGTCCTTTGAGGTTTTCAGATAATTAACTATTAAATTAATGGCTCATTTGCCACTATGAGTTCAGTTCCCCTTCCTGGATGCTGTGGACTTTGGCAACCTTTTCTGGTTGTCTGTTTTTAACTAATTGACAGAATAAGCCTCTTGAACGATACTTCATTCACTCTCATAAATAAGCTGAGTTCAGCCGTATTCTCCACTCTGAAAGGCCACCGCGTCTTGGACAGTGGTTTTTCATAACTATGGAGATCTCAGCACATACCTGAAGGTGAAGCTCTCGAAACAGAGTGGGTGGGAGCTACTCGTTCAGCTTTACTTCCCCTGGGGGTAGCTCATGCTGCCAAGAGGTGTGCGGGTAGCTGATGTGGGGGTGGGTTTGTTTTCTGAGCATGGCGACAGGGGCAATAAGGCACCTTTTCCCAGCTCAGCCAGGGCTGCGGTGTCAGCAGAGTCACAGTCACCACTGCAGAGGGGCCCAGTTCTGGGGATGCTGCACAAAGGGATGGTTTCCATGTGCAAAAGGAGGGCACTTTTGTACGTGTCCTTATCACTTGATAGCAACTATCCTTAGTCTTTTCTGCTCTGATGTCTGGGCCATACACCACCCTTCCAATACCGCTGCGCTGTCAATTTTTCACTGACCCCATGTTCTCTGGGAGTTGTGCTTCCTAAACTCCTGGAATTTGTGAATTTATACAAGAATCAGCTTGTACAAAGGGCATTTTTAAAAGATCAGTGAGCCTTAAAAACACTAAGCTAGAAAGACAACATAGCTGTTATCTTTCTTATTGTCCCTGCTGCTCTGAGTGTTTAGTAGCCTAAATAAAGAACTAATGGATGTAGACCCCAGATCTGCAGCCCCAAACCACGTCAAAACCGTATTCTCTGATTCTGTGTGATCATCCCTTGTCTGCTGAGCACCTCTGGCTGATTGCACTGAGAGGGAAGGGTGTGGACGGAGATCACCCACGGGCCTCTCAGATCTCCCAGATGCACACGGCTGACTCAAGGTCACCTGGCACTAGACTCTGCAGTTTGCTGCCCAGCAGCACATCAAGGCTCTTGCTTCATGCTGTGACAACTTGCTGGGGTTGTCCGCCCTCTGCCCTGCTCTGAGACAGGACCCTTTCTCCACCAGGCACTGCCACGGAATGGAGTACGACCCAGAGATCGCATCCTTTGATGGCTCAGCACACCTCATGAAGCTCTTGTCTGAAAACGTTTCCATGACCCAAGAGTATTGTGAGCCACACAAGAAGAACGGCTTAAGCCTTGAAGGCGTCCCTACTCCTCACAAGCCAGCCATGCTTCCGCCAGGCACCAGCAAGCTGGATGCCACCCCAGACAACTACATGGTCCCTCCAGGGGATGTATACGACAACAGCTCCTTGAACTCCCTCTTCGAGACCATCCCCGTAGCCCCAGCACAGCAGAGGTGGCAGCCAGACAGCACTTTCAAGGAGGACCCCCAGGAGGTCAGAGCCGTCAGTGGGCCGCGTGCTGGCGGTGCAGCCTGGGGGTTGCAGGACGCTGTCTAGTTTGGGGTTTGTTCATGCTGGAGTCAGTGGGAGCTTTGCTTTTGTGTTAGAAGCTTGATGCCATCCCCACTCAATTGCTGGGGGCTTTACACTGATTCTGAAAGTAGGATGAGGCTTTGAAAGAGGGTCCATGCTTTCCCTGTGGCCTCTGTCATAATGTCTGGGAGAAGGTGGATGGACAAAGCAACACAAGGTTCTACTTCTGACTGGTTTGTTTCCACTTTACAGTCGCTGCTCTTCAGTGACATCCTCAAACCCCAGCCAGAGCCCCCTTGCCCCGAGAGTTACGCTACGGACGGTGTTAAGAGGTAACTGCCAATCTGTGGTCTCTGGGTTTCCGGTGCACTTGGCTGTGTCCCTTTGCTGGGGGAAGCCTGGCATCCCTTTCCTCGCCCCGTAGCAGTCTGACAATGACCACTGCAAACTTACGCATCTCGTGCTTTTGCAGAGACAAGTTGTGTTCCCTTGGGGCCTTGCTGTTCCATGACCTTTTAGGAACAAAGCCGTGATGAACTGTAGCGTTTGTAGGATGAAGCGGGGATTAGGGCTTGAAATGTTTTGCTGCAAAGGAGTCAAAGCCAACCTTAAATTCAAGTTATTCGATGCAGTTGTGCCAGTTCATGTTTTCAGCTTGAGAGGCGTGTGGTTCGGACTGTACTCTGCCAAACTGGTGTCAATCCAGGGCTGGCGGCTTCCACTGCTGTGGCCACAGCTCATCAGCAGCCTGACCTGCAGGAGGGGACGTGTGGCACTGACACCTTCCCTGTGCAGTTTGGCTGTGCTTTACAGCCCCTTCCCTGGGGGCACGGCTTGGTTCCCGTGCTACAGATCTTTCCATAAGCTGCTTGAATGGGGTGAGTGACATAGAAAATGAGGATGGCAGTTGATGAGGGTGATAAGCAGCTTCTTAACCTAACGTTTAGGTTCTCACTTTGGGTTTAGCACTGCCAACCTTGATTTTAGAAGGTGCCACTGCCCCTCGGTGCTAAAACACAAGAGAGGATTCTTCCTCCTTTCCACCTCTCTCAGGCAGAGCTTTCCTGCTCTAGGTACCACATCATACCTATCAAACACATAATGTAGGTAACATTATTTCACCTCCCACTTTTTATTTGCCTCCTGAGTCACCTGACTCAGTGACTCAGGTGTCAGACGTGGGGATTTTCACACAGCCAGCAACTCGTGTTCTTGAGCGAGAGGCTTTCTCTTTGCTGCTTATTTGTGCACTGAAGTGCTCTGGCTCTCCTGGCTCTGGATGAGAGGAGTCGCCAAGCCTATCTTCAGAGGTGGCATCACAGGGGAGGTGGCACAGGAATAAGAGATGGGCTGGTGACTAAACAGGAATATGATGATCCCCAACTCCAGGGCACTGGCAGGGTCTGTGTGAAGGCTTGCTACGGGGGGTGGCTCGCACAGATTCCTCAGAGAAGAAAACAGCTTGAGCTATGGCCTCCTGGTGTGAACCCTGGTAGGTGCTGGTGAATGCCCAAGAGCAGGGCCTCTTGAAAGTCAGGCTCTTCTTTTAAATTTGCTTGTCAACAGTGACACCTTCCTCTGTGTAGCACTACAAATCCTTTCGGTAAAGACTGAAGTTGCTGCTCACCAGACTGGGAGTTCAACAAGCTGGGCTCCTGTGCCCGTTTTTAAGCACCTGGATAAACAAGCAGGTGTCAGTGTCCTGCAGGTCCCCCTGTTCCTCCAGGACCCATTAGGACACAGTCTTCCTGGGTCAGCCATTTATGGGTGTGAATTTGGAGGCAGGAATCAGAGTTGGATGTTGTAAAAAGCTCATCACAAGGGCCTATTTTGGTTTAGGCTTTTGATTGTGCAGTGGTTCTGTAGCCATCCACAGAAAAATACTGCTTACAGTAATGTACAGGGTGAGGGGTTTAAGTCAAACCCAAAGGGTAAAGCGAGGATATCAGAGACCTGCTGCTCCCCAGGGTGTCGGGGAGGATCAGTATGTGCAGTGCAGGGAGGTGCTTGATGGTGTAGGGACATGCAAGAGGGGGGACAGGGCAGAGCCTCCTGTGTGCACAGAGTCTGTGGGGTGGAGACTGGCATTTCTCTTGTTTTGCTTTTGGAGTGAAACAGCAGCGTGTGCTTATTCACCGTTCTCTCCTTGTTTGGTAAAGTGACTTTGAATACACCCTGGGGTCACCCAAAGCCATTCACATCAAGTCTGGGGACTCTCCCATGGCCTACCTCAACAAAGGACAGTTCTACCCCATCACGCTGCGGACAGCTGGAGACAGCAAATGTTTACACTTGTCCTCAAATAAAGTGAAGGTAAGAGACAAGCTGACAATTTTGCTGACACATGCTGTAATCAGACATCCAGCAATTGTGCTGGCCTGGGAACAGAGCTGAACATGAAGAGTAATGGCTTTGTGTCTCCTGTTGGCTTAAAGCAATGAATGGGATGGATTCACTCATAGCCAGCTAATCCTCTGATGCACAGCACCAGCCTTCGCGTTACCTGGCAGATGAAACCCTCGCAGTAAGGTCGGGGGTGCACAAAAGGCCTCCGCAGCCGATGGCTGGCTGGGCGTCCTGGTGGGAAGACTTCTGAGAGAGCGAGGGGTTCCCCATCTTGCTCCTGGGATGTGTGGCCAGGCCTCAGAGCCACCTCTGAGACTAAGCTGAGCTTGAATTCCCAGAAACCTGGTCCTGCAATCCTGAGTGGTATTTAGGGGTTAGACCTGGGACATCTCAAGACTTACAGGATTCCTGAAGCAGAGAATGTCTAGAAAAAGACCATTTAGGCTGTGCCAGCCTAATACCCGCTGCAGCACTGCTAACATTCCTCCAGTGCAGGATCCTTGTATGCCTTGGAGTCCGTGGAAACTCACGGGCTGTGCAATTAGGAGGCATTCAGGGCATCTCAGGTTTTGCTCCTGGCTCCGTTCCTGCCTTCCTGCCTGCATTCAGGTCCCTTCCCTGTCTGCCTCAGTTTCCCCAGCTATAAAACATTAACAATGACACTCAGCTGCCCTAGGACGGTGCATGGGTGCACTGGAAGGAGAGGACAGTGAGGCCCCAAGCATCAGCCTGCTGTGTATACTGATACGGGACATCTTTGCTGTGTTACAGAGTGTTGTGATGATTGTTTTTGACAACGAAAAGATCCCGACGGAGCAGCTCAAGTTCTGGAAGCACTGGCATTCCCGCCAGCCCACGGCCAAGCAGAGAGTCATTGACGTCGGTATGAACGGGGCTGTCTGACTGCGGTGGCTGGGGGAGGGGTTGATGATTTCTGGCACCGTTTGACTGCATTTCCAATACACAAAAACTGCAGGGAAGCTCCAGAATCTGTCCTGGGGGAAAGCGGGGAGGAGCTGGCTGATCTGCTGCTTCAGAGCCTGTCTGGCTGAGGAGCTCCTGTGGGCTTCAGGTGGAGTTTGCCAAGCATTAGGGACATGTGCTGGGACACCAAGATACACCAAAGACCCTCAGCCAGAGAGACAGGAACTGCTAAGCAATTCTGGCTCTTACAGATGTGACCCACAGCCTCTTGGAGTCTGGGAATCTGAGCTGGGAAAGGTTTGGTACTGGTTTACCCACTGGTCCCAAGGATGGGCTCTGTGACATTACTAGGCTTCTTTTAGCCCTGGAGTCGGTGAGAGGCAGGCTTTTGGGCAGCGGAAAGCCTAGGGATGTGACCAGGTTTGCAGCCAGAGTCTAAACTGCTTCTCCACTGCGTTTCAGCTGACTGTAAAGAAAACTTCAACACGGTGCAGAACATTGAGGAGTTAGCTTACAACGCGCTCTCCTTCGTCTGGAACATCCACGAAGAAGCAAAGGTACAAACTGCTTGTGGAAGGGATATGGGAAGCCTCACTCCCCGGCAAAGCTGTAGCCTCCTTCCTCAGGGCCCAGCCATTCTCCCCCGCTTCTCGGCTGAGAGACAGAGAGTTTCAAATCCAAACAAGGCCATTCCAGTGGCCCCAGGTAGTGTTTGTCTGCCAGGAGAAGGACACCATGCTTCTCTGTGTGCTCAGGCCTTGCCATTAGCTAATAAACACTTGGTACAGCTGCGACTGGCTCAGAAATGTTTTGTTAGTGCTGATGGATAACTCTGAAGACAGCCTTTTGCAGCAGGCAGCCCAGATCAGGGCTCTGCTCACATGTAGGTGAAGCCTGGTTAAATAAGCCACAGCTTAGGCAAGGAGAACCCTCCTTTCAAGGCAGCATTTTGATGCAGAAATGACTGACCACCCTTCTGTGTCATGTGGGAGGGAGACAGGCAGGGCACAAGATCCTTTTTCACCTTAAGATCTGTAAAGCTTATATCAGCATCCTTCCAGCTCTGCTGCCTCTTCTGCATCTCTTCAGAGCCTCTCGTTAACACTTTGTACCGAGTGTGGGTTGAAGGGAGCACAGAAAAAAAGATGAAGTAACTGAGAAAACCAGAAAAGCATAAATGCCCCATCTCTCTGAAGCCGGTAGCTTGGGAAAACTCGGGTTTGTCTTGGGATCTCAATAAGCCCAAAGGCGACCTTGGTCTTTTACAACCCAAGAGGTTAACAGGTGTCTTCAAGGCAAAGTTGTCAGAAGTGGAAATATGTCAGGTATGTGGCAAGCCCTCGGGCACCTTGGCAAAACTGGGTTTAACTCTTAGCAGAAACTCTGTACAGGCACTGGCCTGGGGCAGGTAGAGGTGCGACTTCAGAGAGCTGCGAGGGCTGGGAGCAAGGGGTTAGGTATTTGGGGCGTCTGTAGCACCTGTACCTTCTCCCCATTAAGCTTCACACCACAGTTACGTGGTTTTCTATACACAGGAACTGACTAGAGCTGACAGTAGGTTTCGGGGCCCAAATCCTCAGCCAGAGCCCGGCTGAGGGAGCTTCACCAGATGCAAATCTGAGAGTCCAGGGGAGATTTCAGGGTCACACAAATGAGGTGGTAATTTGGAGATACAATGTGGGTTATGTCTGTGCTCAGCTTTTCTTCAAACTGGAGAAGTGGAGTTACCACTGGAGGTAACTCCATCCTGGTGATAAAGGAGACCAATGGGTGATGAATATTTCTTTAACTAGCAGCAACGATCTGTGATTCTTGAAGCTGTGATCTAGCCCCTCTCCCTTCCCCCAAGGCATTGCTGCCCAGGGTCTCTTGTTCAAACGGGAGATCGGAAGTATCCGCAAGAACATCCTCAGGCAGACCTTGCATGTCCCCTGGAACCAATGGAGCGGAGAGAGCTGCAGTAGGTGTGGGGAGGCTCTGGCTAGGAAGGACAGGTGGTTGTGCTCAGGTGGGAACCAACAGCTTGGCTGACGTTGGGAGGGCTGGAAGGATCCCTCGGGAGCTGCTTTTGGTCATGCCCACTGTTCTCATGGCTGTTTTCAGCACCAACCACCTGTATCCATCTCTGTTCCTATGTGCAGGTGTTTATTGGGGTGAATTGCCTGAGCACTGACTTCTCCTCCCAGAAGGGAGTGAAAGGCGTCCCGCTGAACCTCCAGATAGACACGTACGACTACGGCAACGGAGCCAGCCAGCTGGTGCACCGCGCCGTCTGCCAGATCAAGATCTTCTGCGATAAGGTAGAACAGCGCTTTTCCACCAGGCTGTCCGAGAGGCATTTGGAACTGGTGGCCAGTGGCTCCAGGAGGATAACCAGGAATGTGAGAGTTTAGACCAGCCTAGATCTGAGGACAGAGAAGGTCCCTCAGCTGAGTGAGACGGGACAGTGGGGATGTGTCAGCACTGCTGAGGCCTTCGTCGAACAGAGTCCTTAGGATGTTTTCCCCATGTCAGACCGACATGGGATTGTGCCTCATATTAAACTCTGGTTTTGGCATGTTTTTAAGTAGCAGAAGAGGAGCATCTCTTTAGAGGTTCTTCCCCAGTCTCAGCAATCTTCCTGTGGAAAAACTTCTCACAGCTATTTTTGTCTGTGTTTTTCATTTTTAAAAGCAAATTTTGTTTTCAATTTTTAATTTGTAAGTACCAGAGGGTTTGGGATGGCCCGTAGACAGTCTCTGAGATGAGCATTTCTGAATAAGGGCCTTTACCTCAACGTGCTTACCTCCAGAGACGGCCAGTAAACCCTCTCTTGCCAATGTTAGCACTGTCAGTGTCCTAATTTTTGCCTTCTCTTCCCCACAGGGAGCAGAGAGGAAAATGCGGGATGATGAAAGGAAACAGTTCCGAAGGAAAGGAAAATGCCTGGACTCCAATAACAATGGTCAGTGCTAGTGTTTCATACCGATCCAAAGTGTGTTGAACCCCATGTAGCCTTGTCCAGTAACTTCCCCAAAGTCTGTCCCTGGGCATTTCCAAGCCTGATGAAATCAGAGCCATCCGGAAGGAGCTTGTCTCCGGAAGGAGCTTGTCAGTCGGGTCCTTGCTCACTCTCCCACCAAGATGCTCGGAGCCCTTTATTAATACCAACCAACCTCTCTGAATTGCCCCGGGGCCTTGGCAGGGAGCCTTCCCTGGGGGATGGCACTGGGCGAGCCCTGAACTCCTGGTTCCGCGGGGCCCTGTCTTTCTTCTTCTTTCTGGGACACCCGGGGTGCGCACTCTCCCCTCTCTGCGTGTAGTTGCCTCTCAAACTGCCATCTGAGTGGAGGTGAACTGGGCTTTCCATCGCAGGTCTGAAAGGCTGTTTGCTCTCTGGCTTCAGAGGGAATGAAATCACGTTCCTGAGGCCAGAGACTGACCTCGAAACCCAGCCAGTCCTGTTTATCCCCAACGTCCATTTTTCAAACCTGCAGAGGTGTGGCACGGTAAGTCCCTTCAAAAAAACAACTGGCCTTTTGCCCTCACCTGTCACCCCCATTGTTTCCAAACCATCCGTCCCCCTGACGTGACTCCTGTTATGTAAAACACCAAACCACAGTTCCTCCGTGGGGCTGTGGTGAACTGGAAGATGCGGCTGTCAGGAGTGGCCTAGGCGTGCAGGAGATGGGCAAGATAACCTCTCCAGGTTCCTTCCAGCCACATCTTCCTGTGGTTCACAGGCATCACCTGCGGCTTCCTCAGAGGGCTGGGGTGGCAGCAAAAGTAGCAGCAGAAAGTAAACCATAGAAAAATGTGACCATGTCAGTCCCTGCGTGTACAGGGCGTCTCTCACTTGTCCTCTGCCCTCCTCTATCCCCTTGAGCCTGAGGAAACCCACACCCAGCATCCTTCAGAGCTCATCAGTATTCCCTCAAGGAACAACTGCCTCCGTTTGTCAAAAGGGGGGGGAAAGCCACCTGTGACGGTTCTGTCACACCACTGCAGTGGCTGCTGTAGGGATCCATCAGCTCCAAAACCGGGGACTGGCAGAATCTGGTTTACAACCAAGGAACTCGCTGAGAAACGTGGTCCTCAGTCCCCAGCAGGTTATGAGACGTGACCTGCTTTCGGGTCTAGCTAGGTACATGCTCAGGCCTCTTCTGGGCGAGGAGGAGAATCTTTACATCAGGTTTCATTTCGTCTAAGACACACAAGTTTGGGTTTAACTGCGTAGGAAAATGATGGACTGGGAGGAGGGAAATCCTCTTTAAAATGTGCCCATGTTGCCCCACCCCCCCAGCTTCGTTGTGGTGATACTGTGCAAACTAAAAGATCCCTGTTTCCTTCCCATTTCCAGGTGCTCCCTCCTGCTGTTCCCAACTCTGCCAACAGGTAAGGATGCAGCAGTTCGTGTTCCCCATCCATCAGCTGCTCTGTTTCTGTGGATGTTGGGTGTCGATGGGCAGGATATATCTGCAGGTGCAGAGCAACCCAGCACAGTGTCTCCCTGATGTCCCTGAGTGTCAAAATACGTGTTCAGCTTTGGCCTGGAATGGACTCCAGGGGTGCAGGGCCACAGATGAGTCTGGTCCATGACTGTCCTGCTGTTCTTGTTGAGACAGTGCCGGAAAAGGGGAAAGAAGGATCACAGAACTATCCCTGAAGGGTCCAAGTGATCAGGGGCAGACACTGCTGTAAAATAAACGGGAATGAAGTAGGAATCACACTTGTGTTGAGAGTGGGGAGAACCAGTGCTCACCTTGGGCTTGATCCGCTGCCTAGCGACAGCGACAGCAAACCAGCGACGTGAAGGGGCCAAAGGCTTTTGTTTCCACGTGGTGCCAAACGCGCTGCCTGCGCCGGCTGACGGCCCCGTGCGCCTTAGGCAGGGACCTGACGCCCCGGTAGAGGCCATGCTGCCGTAATTACCCAGCCGATATTTAATTGCTGGACGTTTGTTAGAGTAATTGGTTGTTCAACCAAAAGTCGGATCACTGGAATTGTTTTGTTCACTGCTGTTGTTCTGTCTTCTTGAGACTACCGCCTTCCTTTTGCTTAGGCTGCCCTTAAAACGGAGCGGCGCCTCCTTCACGGATGAGTTTGAGCCGATTCCTCCAAAGCAAACCAAGGAAGAAGATCCTCAGAGAGGTAACCCCCGGGATAGCAGCTCCTCTTGAATGTAGCATCTCCTTCGATCCAAGTAACCTTGGATCTCGAATTCCACGAGGCCGCATCTCGCTGGGAACGTGCTGTGAAGCACAGCGCTGAATCGGGGCTCTTTATCTCCTTCAGTCTTGTTGTACGTGCGGAGGGAGTCAGAGGAAGTGTTCGACGCTCTCATGCTGAAGACGCCAGATCTCCAGGGCCTCAGAACAGCTGTAAGTGTTACCAGAAACCTGTGACACATGAGCACGCTGCAGACGAAGGGCAGTGGGGCTTGTGCGTAGGACGCTGGGTCTGAGACTGCTCCCCTCTCGTGTCTGCGCGCTCTTGAGAATGGAAATTGGGAGCGGCAGGTGAATTCCACCCACAGCTCCTGGCATGGGCTGCGAGGGCTGCAGCGGGGGAGAACGCGCCTGTGGCAAGCTGTTCTGTTCAGGTCATACTGTAAGGCTCCTCTTGGGCCGACACATCCGTCTTTTCCACGGCAGAGCAGCCTTTCCACTCTCAGGGCTGTAGCTCTGCACCCTGAAGCCGATTCTGACCTCCTGCTGGAATTCCCTGTGTTTGAGGAGCACACAGACATATTTCTGTGAGGATTATCAGCAGCATCTCTGATAACCCACCTCTCTCTGGAGATTGCTGGGAAGGGAACAAACAATAAACCTCCCAGATTCGGGGGCGCTTTATGGCTGCACTTTAAGCTCTGTTGGTTTTACAAACTTTTAAAAATAGAGGGTTGGAAAAATGTCAGCACGAAGGAATCTTTGCCGTATTCTCCCTCCCCCATCCCTCACCACAGAGTCAAAATCCTCTGCAGAAAGTGCCTGTGGGAAAGCTACAAAGCTCCTGTCATCCCGAGACCCAACGGCGCTGGCCTTGGAGAGGTCTGCGGGAAAGTAGACCTTCCCGTAGTTCCTCTTGCCTCTGGATGCACCAGCACTGGAAGAGCCCAGCGCTCCCTGCGCCCAGCAGGTTGGCGCATCCAGCCCCAGACAGGCCAGGGAAGGAGAGAAGGGTTATTCCCCGGGGTTGCTGGCCTGGCAGTGGCCGTCAGAAAGAGCCGAGGGCAAGCTGCAGCCGCTGCCCACTGCAAGACGCGGCCGTGTCAAACTCGCCTGGCCGTTGCCTCGGCCCGTTTTCCTTAGGCAAAGGGGAGGGGGAGTCCTTTGCTGGTGCACACGCCTGGCTCAGCGTCATCTGTGATTTTCATTGTGATAATTTCACTTTACAAGTACAAAGAATTGCCGTGTTTTCTCTCACAGATTTCAGAGAAATATGGCCTTCCCGAGGAAAGCATTTATAAAGTCTACAAAAAATGCAAAAGAGGGTAAGTTAATCTCCCACCTGCTTTCCTGCTGCGCCGCCGGAGCCCCGGTCTCCCCGGTGCCCTGCCGTAGGCTTCACTGGTGCTTTAACAGGATCATAAAAGTGAAGCCATGTCAGTCTCTGCTATCTGGAGCATATAAAACTCGGATCTTTCTGGCCTTTAAAGATTTGGGATAATGCTTGTTTGTACTGTATTTGTTTGGAGTGTAAAGTCTCCCGAGGAAAGGAAGTTGGGTGAAAGAGGAATTGTTTGGGCAGTTTAATGGGTGAACCTTTGTGTCTCTGTCTAAAAGCCTGAGGTTACGGAGAACTTATCTTACTGCCATCGGAGAGGCAGAAATGTTGGCTTCTCCGAACCCAGTGCCGAAGCGTCCCCGGCTTGGAAGGAGACGGTACTGGTTAAGCAAGAGCGGCCCCGGGAGCAAAGAGGGGAGATATGAAAGGTCTGTTCAAGCTTTGCCATCCTGTCCCAGGACCAGGGATCAGTAGGAAACGTCACTCCCGCTCTGGGAGGCGATGGGGCAGACCCCTCCGGGCACTGGTGTGGCTCTTGCGCAGCCCCAGTAGGGAAGAGGTGGCCCCACTGGAGCCCCTTGGCAGGCGCTGGGGGGGACAGGCGACGGGTGAGCTGTGCAGTGAACACTTTGACGTGTTCATCAGCGACCGACCCGTGCGGATCTCCACGCGGCTGGGAGCGCACCGGGCTACTCTGCGCGAGTCCTGCGGGGAGGGCAGTGGTCTCGACGTGGAGCACTTCAGAGCACCCCAAACGTTTGAGAAATGTTCTCTGGACTGGAGAACTCCCTCTGGGTCGTCCCTACCTCTGGCAGCGGGTTCTCCCTTCAGCTGATGGAAAGGAATCAGCTCAGAAATTCCCAAGATTATTTTCGTAACGCCGAATCCAGAGCCCTTCTTGCTGGGCGAGCGAGATACCATCGGGCTGCGCAAGCAG
>NW_010265240.1:0-930 GCF_000690775.1 Eurypyga helias
GGGGGGGTACAAATGGGGAAGGGGGGTGTCAGCTGGTCCCTAATAGCCTGGCAGAGGGCTCCCAATTGCTTCAGCAAGTGATGAGTTTGCTGGGTCTCAGCAGGAGGAGGGGCTGCATGAGCCAAGGATCCCTAGGGAGCCCCTGAGACCCCACTGTGTCCCCCCACTGTGACCCCCAGTGTTGCCCCTGGCAGCCTTACCTGGGGCTGGGCTCCAGGAAGACACAGGAGCCCTCAGGCGTCCAGCCGCAGTAGGGGTCCCGGCTCCCGAGGCAGTTCCTGGCAGGGAGCAGATATATCAGGATCAGCCCCGGCACTGGGGGGATGACACCCTGACCCCCAGGAGGGACCCTGGGCCTGCACTGTGATCACAGAATCCCAGAATCCCAGAATGGTTTGGGTTGGAAGGGACCTTAAAGATCATCCAGTTCCAACCCCCCTGCCATTGGCAGGGACACCTTACATAGCCCAGGTTGCTCCAAGCCTCATCCAGCCTGGCCTTGAAGACATCCAGGCCAGGATGTGATGTGCCTCAGTTTCCCCTGGCCATGCTCCCAGCCATGCCGAGCCCTTCCTAGCCAGATCCCGGCGCAGGGGAAATTCTTGGGATGTGAAGGTGACCCCTTCCCGCCCCTCACATGCCCACCCGCAGTGAGCCCTGCCCACCCTGGGGGGCAGCTGAGACCAGCACACTCACTTCATGCAGCCCGTGTGCTGCTGGCAGCGGGCTACGGGCACCCTGGCCACACATGGGGGGAAGGCCAGCAGCAGCGACCCCGCCGCCTTGTCCAGCTCCAGCCCCAGGAGTCGCCGCTCGTCCTCCGTGTCCCGGCCACACCTGGGGGCAGAGCAGAGCTCAGCATGGCCCTGGCCCGTGCCTGCCCACCATGGAGCTGGCCCCAGCACAGGCTGGTCCAGAGGAGGGTATCTC
>NW_010265241.1:0-1018 GCF_000690775.1 Eurypyga helias
TGGCAGCACCCCCTGAAGGCTTCGACAGTCTCCCCGCTTCCCAGCACATCGCACACTTGGTCGCCACCCACTGAAGTCCACGGTGAGGTCGCCACTGCTTGGATGGGCGAGGGGCACGGGGCAGCTCCCCGACGTGGGGTCCTGCGCCCCCTCCGCCCGCCCCCTCCTCTCGCTGCTCCGCGGTTCTCCGCTGCCGGCGCAGGAGCCCTTCGCTGCTTTACGCCGAGAGTAGGGAGTCTCCCAGAAACCGAGAGGGGACAGCATCGCCTGATAAATGTCTCCAGGTGCCTCGAGCAAGGTACTTGCACCCGAAGGGTCAGCAACCCCCTCGCGTGCAACTGCCTGGGTTTGGTTGGGTTTTGGTGGGGTTTTTTCCCCTCCCAAAGCCACCCAGGAGACAATAAACCACGGAGCAGAGTTTTGTAAAAGCCCCGCATTCCCCAGAACAGGCTCTGCGTCTTTGTCTTTACATAAAACAGTGCCCTTTGGCCAAATGTGCCTGTAAGGAGCTTGTAAAACAAACCAGAAATCTCAGCCCTTCCTCAAGTCTACAAGCAAGTCGCTTTATTCCCAAATCTTGCAATATGTTAGGAGTGTTAGAAGTGGGACTAGAAAGCCCCCTAGCAGAGCTGGTTACCTGCTGTGAGCCTCACTGCCACAGACCCTTTCACCAGACATATTAAATCTCTTACCCTAAGAAAACAGGCACTTGTCACAATTGAAACCCGACGTACCAGGGCAGCGGGATGTAACAGTTTAGGGAACTTTATATTTTCCCTCGAGGCCCTTCCGAGTGGAGGTCCCTAACACGCCTTCCCGGAGAGGCCTGAAGGGTCTGCCCTGGTTTCTACGCTTCTCAGGGCCACGTCCAGAGAGGTGCTCCAGAGGAGCACCTCGCCCATCTCCCTTGCCACCGCCAGCACCTTGCCTCTGCCCTTGCTCAATTATTTACATGGCGAAAGAGACTTGGACCAGATGGCCGGTGATCCCCCCGCCCCAAAACCCCGGTTTTTATGCC
>NW_010265241.1:1088-5848 GCF_000690775.1 Eurypyga helias
GGGTCGCGCGCCGGCGGTCCCCGGCCCGGGCATTCGCCACTCCGGGCCCCCATCAGCGGGGGACGGGTGCCGCCAGCCATCCTCCCCCCGAACTTCGCCAACACGCTGTCATCCTTTCCCAGCTCTGAAGTATGTGTTTTATTATAGATTATTTAATTTGATGAGCAACATTCCCACCGCCCTGAGCACCGTCTAAGTGGAAAAAGGTTTACTTGGCATTGCGAAGCAATTTCAATGATAATAATTAAAAAAATCAAAAGAAGCCAACGACGCGCAAAAAGAACAACAACAACAAAAAAAATCTCTCCAAATGTCGCCAGAGGGGCTGAGCCGGCTTCCACCGACCTGAGTTGCGAGATTTTCCACCCAAACGAGCCCTCATCGCTTTTCTCTAATGAAGACAAGGAGCTGGAGGTGTCCTATCCTACCATCCCACATCTGCTGCCAGGGCAGGTCCTCCCCGTCCAGTCCTTACCCGGCTGTTTGTGAGCATCTTGGCTAACAACTGGCAATTGTTGAAAATTGGCAAAATATTCCCTGTAATTTAAGTTCGGTTTATGTCAGGCGACGGAAAGACACTGGTAACTCATGTTTAGGGCGTAAATGATTTTTTGCAACACTCGCGGGTTTGTAACTTGCAAAGAAAGGAGGAAAAAAGGCAGAAGGGGCCGGAGGCTGGGCTGTGAGAAGCCCACCGATCCCTTAGTCATAAAAGTGTACAATGGAAGGGCTTTATTGTCTCTCGTTAAGCAGTTAATAAGTGACCCCGTTTATTTCTAAATAGCCATGTTTTGATGACTTATAGTATATGCAAAAACAAACTTTCCCGCGGTGTTTTTTTTCTCAGTCATGCTTTTCTTTTCAAACAGCCAGATGATTTTAAAAAGAAAAACACCCAGAAATGATAAATCGCGTCGCATAGCTAATGGCTGGAGGGCGCGTTTACCAATTCATAATCATTTATTCTTGGTGATGTATGACCCTTACTCTTAAATCTCAAAAGCTTCTATTTGAAGGTGTAAATAGCTTTTCCCCCCCTTGCAGTAAACCTTACTGCATTAGCAGTGATTGATCTCCTGTACAATTCGTCCCAGAGTGCTATTTTAGAGGGGGAACACTGGCTTTTGGAGATTAACTGGGGAGTCTGTTACATATTAATGAACCTAGGAGATATACTAACGTTTTGGTAATTTAGTTATTTGTGTCTATAGCTTTCGCCGTTATTTTCTCTTAGACCCCCGCGGTTGTTATACATCGAATTAAAAAGTGGTCCTTCAGCATCATTTTTTCAGTGGCAACTAAACGCCATTTAATGTGAAAAACAAATGTTGACTTGTCTCTTGAAGGAAGTGTGTTTCTTGGCAAGACATCAAAGTGTTTTAGACTGTATTAGGAGGGTTTGTTAGTTTTCTTACCCAGAGCCTACGGTAACGTAGGAAAGCAGCCTCTCGGTGGAGGCAGCCCGTCGGAGGGGGGAGCGGGCGCTGCGCAGCGCTGCACATAGGTGCACGCTCGAGAGGCGGTTTTAGCTGCAGCGGGAATGCACGGCTACCTCTTCGTTGGGATTACAGCCTTGATTAACGTGCTAATGAATAGGGATGTTTAAGAGTCGTCCGGAAACCCGTCTGTGAGAAGGAGGAGTGAGAAACTCCTAGGTTGGGCTTAGCCTGCAGAGAGACCAACTTAGCTAAAATGCCATTAACCTACTGCTCCTTAGCAGGCACTCGGGCAAAACACCTCGGAAACGTCTGAGAGGCGGCCGAGGCGGAGGCAGGAGGTGGAATCCCTGCTGGGCTCTACCCTCTGCCCCTGCAGCTGATGGGGGGTGCGGAGCGGGCAGGGCAGCCCGGAGCAGCCGGTCCGGGCACCTCGTACTCGGCGGCGGGGCAGCCGCCCTCCGGCTCCTCGGCGAAAAAATAGGGTCGGGGGTTTGGAGGGGGAGGGGAAGGGAAAGGACCCCGTCAGGTTTTTTTACGGGAGCGATGCGGTTTCGCTCCCTATTAACTCTGACGTCTTGCGGGGATTTGTAAATTAGTGTTCATTATCCTCGAAGGTCGTTAAGGTAGGCAGCTCAGCTAAGGATTAATGCGTGCAAACCCCCTCGCTACAGCTGGCTTCGCCCTGAGCTGTCTGGTGGGCTCAGAAAACAGGCGGAGGCTACAGCCACTCCAGCGGGCAAGGAGAGAACCCGGCCCCTCCTGCCCTCCGCCGCGCCATTTATCGCCGGTACCTAAAAGGTTGGAGCGCAGCTGGCCACCAGCCTGGAGAGAGCAGCGAGCGGATCCCCAAGTCAAATGGATCTGCCCTTATTTTTGAAGGGAACAAAAATGTTTCTCCCCCTGAGTCCCGTCCCAAAGTTAAACGTTTGTTTAGGACAAACTCGAGAAGCAACAGTCTTTGCGAGAACCTTGTTTTCCCCTTCTTCTCCTTGTGAATAACAAAGTGATCATAGGCTACTCGGCCAGTTGGCGAGGAGAAAACTTTTGTTTTCTCGGGCGATTTATGTTCTTTATAAATATGTGGTTTGGAAAATAAAAAGAGACTTGAAAACGTTGTTACAATGAAAAAGGACAAATTAGAAGACATTTTCTGTGATCAAAGGAGGAAGAGAAAGCGAGTAGGGGTATTCAAAAAGCTTGACTTATTCACACAACTCCTTTGGAGCCCAGGGGCAACAAGCGTGTCTTACATTGAAAAGGCGGCTCTATTCAGAGTGCAGGTGCGAAGTGGTGTGGCACATTCTGCCACATTATGTAAAGGTTGTTGGAGATTAGTGTTCAGACTTAATAACTAAAGCGCTTGATTTACATTGGAAAAAAGCCCCCTCATCCGTGAAAGCAAAATAATTTAACGCGTGATCATTTCGAGTGCTGCTGATATCCTAATACTTGCATTGTTCTCGGCCAAGTACTAGAGGAGCGCGGATTGATGCTTTTGGGAACCTATCATTTACAGCCACTGAACTCTGCTCAGAACTGGAGGTCTGGAGGGGAGATAAAAGAGGGGCACAAGAGAAAAGTTTCACATTAAGGGAAAAAAAAAAAAAACTGTAAATGTGACAGGTCCCCTCCTCCCCACGGGCGCCCCCGCGCCTCCTGCCCGGTGCCAGGGCGTAGCGGCGCCCGGGTCTGCGGAGCCGAAAATTGGGCTCAGGTCTCACGCACTTCTCTACTCCGCCTTCCCCGCCGGAGCAGAATTACTTACCTTACTAATTATTCATATTTATGTAAATGTCATTAGTTAATGTAACTTTCTATAAAAAGATAATCAGGCGAGAACGGAGCATAGGTATTACCTTAAGTGCATTGGCTCTGGTTGTTTCATTCATATGTTAATACACGTGATGCAGTAGTGCCAGGCGTGGGGAGGGGGGAGAGGAGGGGAGAGGAGGAAGGCGAGAGAAAGAAATTAAATAATAATAACAAAGCCCCACAAAGGCTTTAATTTTGCTTCGCGGGATGAAGAAGCACGATGGCTTCTGATGCACTGAACAAAGGGGGACCCGGCGCCGTCCCAGCCGCTCCGCCTGCCCGGGCATTCCGGCAACTTTGGGTGGCTATTTTGTTTGTTTGTGTCCCCTCCTCTCCTGGTGGAGAATTTTATCCTTCAAACCGTTTCGATCTAGCCCAGTCCTCGTGCCGGGCTGAGACGCTCCATACCCGAACCACACGAATAAAAGTATCTTTGTACGGGACACGCACCAATTAAAATTGCAATACCTTTTTCATCCCTCTTTAGTGTAAGCATTTTAGGGCCATTTCCATAAATTCTCCGCGAGAATAAAGGCTATAATGGGAACAAGGTGAGAAAGCTGTTAACCATTGTTTCAGCAAAAAAAGGTCGTAAGTCAGGCAATTGGTGTCTGACCTGTCAGGATAAGGTATAAAGGCTTTATTCATGCAGTCGCTCACGATTTTCTCAGCTCTCACAAAAGTGTTTTTATGATTCTGTTTTCTTACCTCGTTCCTTAATTAAAAAGCTGAATGATTAGAATAGCACCTGCATAATGTCTGGACGACGCCTGCATACTAATTCGCGAGTCTTTACATCTAGTAATTATAACATAAAATCAGAGATTGAATAAAACAGAAGGATTTTGCCCCTAAAGCCCCGCTAATCCCCTTTTAAAAGAGTCTGCTGAAATAATTCAGAACAGTTTCCGGAAGTTGGATTACCGACTCTTTTTTGACTATTTACAATGAAATGATATTTCACACTTAAAGGAGTCTCTGTATTTCTACAACAGGTTTTTAAAGGTGGCCTGTTTTCTAGACAATAACAATCCAGTGACTCCTTCTTTCTTTTCCTACCCATTTTTCCTCCCTTCCTCCCAGCACGATCTTCATCTTTATCAAGTATATGCGAGGATTAATCTGTCCTCAGGTAGGGAGAACAAAACCTCCCTCCTTGAAACCTCCCTTTGACTCCCCACTCCGGGACTCCCAGCTTGGCCACCCCCGGCCCCGGGGGCGGGGGGGCGAGGAGAGGGGGCTGTGAGGGCAGCCCAGTTTTGCCTAGGTTCTGGTGATGCACCCTATTTCCCAGCCGCTCGCAGGAGCAGGCGGTGGAGCAAGGAGCTCCCATTGCTTCACTATTGCCCCCCCCCGGGCAGAGGATAATTTAAGCCAGCAGTGACTAGTCAAAAGTTGGAGAATAAATTTTTTTGTGTGTGTCTTCCCAAAGCAGCTGAGGCGGCGGGTGGGGGTGGAGGAGGGGTAGAGAAAGTGGGGGATCGGCGCTTTTGTCTGGCTTTCAGGGCG
>NW_010265242.1:0-4376 GCF_000690775.1 Eurypyga helias
GATGGGGAGACAGCCCGAATTTAGAGATGCAGCTGGGGGGAGGCACACGTGTCCCCCCCGAGCGTACCGTGGCTGCGCCGGGGTGCAATGCCGCAGCGCCCAGGGCCGTGCCGGGCAGGAGACCCCAGCATGTGGGCAGGGATCTGCTTCCAGCCTCTGTCCCCCCACCCCAGGACCCATCCATGAGGACCCACCTTCTCTCCCTTCAGCCCTGCGAGGCCGTGAACGCCGGGATCTCCCTAGGGAAAAGGCAATGGGAAATGTGAACCTTTCTGGCAGCCACTTGAAACCCCTTTTCCCAGGGTGCCGGGGGCATTGATGGAGAAAGTGCCTGGTGTCAGGGGGGTGTCAGACCCCCCAGAGGTGGGTGTCACCCTGTTAAACGTGGGTGTCAGCCCACCAGCCTGGGCTGGGAGCTGAGGTACTCACGGTACTGCCTTTGGGGCCGGTTTTCCCTGGGGAGCCCTGGAGAAAAGAGAACGGGGGTGGGGGTGTCAGCCCGGCTCAGCACAGGTTCCGGGAGCTGGACCCCATCCCCTGTAGCTGGGAGCAGTCACCTTGTCTCCTTTGACTCCTGGCAAGCCCTGAGGTCCTGGGATCCCCGGCGGACCCTGCTCGCCCTTGGGTCCCTGGGGATGGAGGTAACAGTGGGAAAAGAGGGATGGGAGTGAGAAGAGAGCATGGGAAGACCCTCCTGCCCCATGGGAGCTCCTCTCCAAGGCAGCTCCCTGTCCTCCCCACAGCATCCCAACCTGCCCTGAATATGGCCTCTGGGGGGGAGGGGTACAGGGCAAAAAACAATGGAGGAGCTCCCCTTCCAGCTGCACGGAGAGTTGGGGGGCTTCACCAGGGATGGAAATTCCTTTCCCCGCTGGAGCTGCAAACCCAGCATGGCCCTGGGACCACTAATCCCTGTGCTATGTGCCCCTTTGGCTAATTCCTCACCCCGGCGCTGGGGGGATGGGACGGGGGGGCCCAGTGGGACGGGACGCGTGCTGGATGCTGGCTTTCATCCAAGCAAGAGGTGGGTGCAGCAGCGCCAGCCCCCTGCCCCCTCCCGCAGCCCTACCAAGGCAAAGCCCACTCCCCAGCCCAGCTGCGGGTACCACTCACCGCCTTCCCCTGCTCGCCGGGGGGACCCACGAGGCCGCGCTCGCCCCGGTCGCCCTGCAGAGACCAGGTGAGAGAACAGCGTCAGGGGCAGCTCCCGGCACCACCACCAACCCCGCGGGACCCCAGACTCACCTTCATCCCGGGGACACCCTGTGGTCCCTGCTCACCCCGAGGTCCAGGTTCACCCTGAGAGTGGGGGGAGAGAAAAAAAAACCAGACCAGCTGCCTCCCTCTCGCCTTCCCATGCCATCATCTGCCCTTCATCCTCCCGAGAGGTGCACTGCACTGCCCTGTCCTTGTCCCCTGGAGCCAGGTGACGGGACAGGGACAGCCACCTGCACGGGTGGCCAAAGAGGTGCTGGAGAACGGGCGCAGGGGTTTCCCCATGAGGAAGAGGGTGCTCGGGGGGGGGATGAAGGGCCCCACTCTGCTTTCTGCTTGACAGCAAGTAGGGAAAAAGGAGCCAGAGAGAGAGAGAGAGCAAACCCTGGGCGCTGCCGGGGGGGCACGCGGTGAGTCCCCATACTTACGATCTGTCCTGGGGCACCGGTGACACCGGGCTGGCCCCGAGCACCTGCTTCACCCTGCAAAGGGGAGACAGAGGTTCAGGGACAGGGGACGAAGGACAGGGGATGGGATGGGGATAAGGCTGCGGGCCCAGGGAGGGAGAGTGGAGGCTGCGGCAACGCTGTGTGGGATGGGATGAATGCTCAGAGAGGGTGACCCCAGACCCACCTTATCTCCTGGGCCACCTTTGCTGCCCGGCTGGCCCGGTAAACCCTGCGGAAGCAAAGTTGGGATCAATCCCAGTGCACGGCACCGGAGGCAGGGACCCTGTCTAGCACCCCGTGCCTGGAGGCAGCATCCCTGCTGGGTGTTGGCCCTGCACCCCGGCATGACCCGGATGGGGGTGCCATCCCATGGGTAACAGGGTACCCACCCGGGCGGGGGAGTCTCATACTCACAGCTTGTCCCCGGTGTCCCGGCGTTCCAGGGGGGCCAGCCTGTCCCACACTGCCCTACGAGGGACAGAGAGGATGTTACCACGTGCTGGAGAAAGGTGCAGAAATGGGGTGTCCGCAGGTGGGACAGGGGACTGCTGGCCAAAGGGGGACACGGTCCTTGACCCCGTGGGGACAGCCACACTCCACGAGTCAGGAGACGCCGTGCCAAGGGCCAGAACCGTGTGCCACTCGTTGTCCCGGTTATTTCCAGCACATACTGGTACCAGGAACAGCTCACCTTCACGCCTGGGATACCCGGGGTGCCGTCCTTCCCATCTATGCCTGGGAGACCCTGTGAAAGGGGGAAGAATGGCTTGGTCTGACACCTCTGAGAGGGCCTGAAAGGCTTGTGGTGGGGAAAAAAAAAGGCTGGAAAGGGAAAGGAAAGCTCCAGCCCTGCACTGAGCCAGGGTGCAAGGACACGGAGGGCCCTGAACGGGACGGAGAGGGATGGAGAGGTCGTCTCCTTGCAAGGGGCTCAGCCCAACGCGCGGGCACAGGCGCTGCCAACGGTACTTACGTTCTCCCCTTTGGGGCCGATGTCTCCTTGGGGGCCCCTGATGCCGCGGCCACCCTAGAGCAGTAGAGTGCAAGTGTTATTTCAGCCCCCCTGGGTGCAGGGATGGAGCTGGGAGAGGGAGGAGGTGCCCATCGAGGGCACCCTGGGCAGAGCCGCTCTCCGAGACGGGGAGCAGGGCTAAACCGGGGAAAAAGGGGCATTGGCATCGTGTGGGGCACAGCACTGCCCTCCCCGGCGGGGTGGGTTACCTACCAGATCTCCCTTCTCACCAGGGTCCCCAGGTGGTCCCTTGGGGCCTTCCCTGCCCTAAAGGGGAGAAAAACAGGGGCTGAGCAGCAAAGTGTGGGGTCCCCCATGGCCCTCAGGGATGAGGGAAGGCACTCACCGGCCGCCCGGCCGCTCCGATGGTCCCGACCATCCCCTTGTAGCCAGCAGGACCCTGCGAAGAGAGCACAGGGCGGGTGGATTCCCCCATCCCAACCTCAGCCCCCAGCCAGTTCCAGCCCCACTGAGGAGGCAGCATCCAGCTACACGAGACAGCCACGGACGTTAGCGACGGATGCTCTGGGAAGCAGCCTCTAGCCCGGGAAGCATCACCATGGCTCAGCCCTGGGGAAGCTGGACCCCCTGACCCTGGAGCCCAGCACAACCACCCCTGCACCCCACCGGAGCTTACCGTCTCGCCCTTGGGTCCCACCATCCCGGGATAACCCCTCAGGCCCTGTGGTCCCTGCGGGGAAGGAAACAACAGTGGTTTAGCTGGAAAAGGGCCCCAGGAGCAGCCCAGGGGGAAGCAGCAATTAGAGCAAAAGCCGGTACTGGGAAGCAGCCGGGTTTGCCAAACACAAGGTATTTCAGTCCCGCCGCTCGCTCCTCATTCTGCAGCCCCCCAGCCAGGCGCCTCTCCAGCTGTCGGTTCAAGAACCGCAATGGGCCCAAACTGCTCCCCCTTCCCTGCCAAAGCTCCCGGCTTCAAAGCCGTTTTGGTTTTTCCCGGCCCAAAGGGCTCAGCCCGTTAATTGCTTTTCATCTTCAAAGTGCTCAGCGAGCTCCAATTAATCCCCACGTCGCTGCGGGGAGCGGGGCACTGCGCCCCCGCTTCAGGGTGGGGGGGGCTCGGTGTACAGGAGCGATGTGTCCCGGGATGGCGAGTTAGCCACGTGGAAGTGGGCTAATGGCCCGGGGGCCTCGGCCAGCGCTGCCCGTGGGAGTCTCCATCGGGATGCGGCTTTGCCACCCTCCTGGCAACAGCCCCACGGCTGGGAGGGAGACGGGTGGGACGAAGGCTTCGCTCTGGTCCCAGCAGCGGGTCCCCGGGCGTAGGACACACCAGTGTCACGTCCTCAGTGTCTGGGGCCCAAACCCGCCCCCCCGGGGCACCCGGGGGGCAGAGCGGCGAAGAGCAATAAATACGTTACCGGGGGGCCTGGGACGCCTTGTTCTCCAGAGACGCCAACGTCACCCTTGGGGCCCTGGGGAGGGATGGAGAGGAGCGAGGTGAGTGTTGGGGTGGAGTGGGGGTACAAACCGCCCGTGGGACCCAAGACCCCCTCACCTGGGACCCAGAAGGGGACAGGGACAGGTGTACCCCCCAGGGAGCCACCGCGGGAAGACCATCCTGTCCACCCTCCAGCTCCCAGTCCTGGCTCTCCCTCTTCCCTCTCCCACCTTTTTCCTTCCTTTCTGTGCCCAGAGCCCCCCGCCCAGCTCCCCAGGAGGCAGGCAGGTCGGGATCCTGC
>NW_010265242.1:4436-4832 GCF_000690775.1 Eurypyga helias
GTCCCTAAGGGTGAAGAGGAACAGCGTGAGCATCCCTGGGCGGAACAGCGGAGTCACAGCGCTGTCCCGAGGGCCACATCACCCCGAGCCACCCTGCCCGTGACGTTGCACCCTGGGGCACCCGCTGGTGATGTGGGGGGGCTCAGTATCCCACTGTTGACGTGTGGGGGGCTCAGCAGCCCGTTGGTGATGTGGGGGGGGCTCAGCAGCCCGTTGGTAATGTGTGTGTGTGTGGGGGTCAGCGTCCTACTGGTGATGGGAGGGGGGGCTTAGCATCCCACTGGTGACATGTGGGGGGTCTCAGCATCCTGCTGGTGATGGGTGGGGGGCTCAGCATCCCACTGGTGACGTGTGGGGGGTCTCAGCATCCTGCTGGTGACCTGTGGGGGGGCTCAG
>NW_010265242.1:5081-5451 GCF_000690775.1 Eurypyga helias
GCCCAGCCCCGGGCGGCCAGGAGGGTGTGCACTGGGGGCACCCTCTGGGTTTCCAGTAGAGGAGCTGGGCAGCATCACTGCTGCCCAGTGATGCCGTGGGGGACCTCTCCCCCCATGCCTTTGCCCCCAAGGCTCTCCGAGCGTGCGTGCCCTTGTGCTCCCAGGGGAGCAGCGCTGCTCTCCAGCTCCCTGTGCAGGGAAGGCTCCTCCGCTCGGGTGCAGCGTGCTGGAAGTTGGGGGGGTCCCTGTTCACTCCCCGGCAGCTCCAGGGCTCCCTCACCTTCAGTCCCTGCAGTCCCTGGGGGCCCTTGGGACCTGGCGGGCAGCTGGTCGGGCACTGGGGAGGGAAGAAGAAACACAGGTTGAGCTG
>NW_010265242.1:6087-8353 GCF_000690775.1 Eurypyga helias
GGAGATTTAGGGGTGGGGAGGCGGCAGGTACACCCAGAGCCGGGGGGAGAGAGGGGTGACGAAGAACCGGAGACCCAGGCTGTCACAGCGGGACCTGGGGCATCCCCCGGCTGTGAGCTGGGAGGGGATGGATGGCACCAGGGACCCAGCTGCAGGCAGATTCCATCACCCCTCCGTTCCCATCCCACTCTCCCACATTATGGGGTCATCCCTGTTTATCCCAGGAGCCCTCAAGTGTGGAGAAACGGATGCTGGTGTAAGGAGGGGAGGTTTTCCTCACCTTGGGTCCCAGTGCTCCGATCTCTCCAGGAATCCCAACCTGGCCTGGAAGCCCCTTAAGGAGAAGAGAGACATTCACTGAGTGAGAGAGGGCAAGCCCCGAGACCCCCACTTTCTGGGGTGCTGAGATTTGAGCTCTTCCAGTGTAACCCCGAGCAGGGTCCCTGCTCCCCCAGCCCCATGCGCCTGGCACTTACAGGTGGTCCTGGCAGCGAAGGACCCTGCAACAGGAAGAAAGACACAGTTGATATCCAAAAAATCTTCCACCCTCCCACCCCAGTCCTACCAGCATCCCTGCCAACCCAGGCAATGCCCACGCCCCCACCCAGGATGCAGCTGGGAGGGCTGGGGCTGGGTCCCACCCTCCTCATGGGTGCTGAGGGAGCGGGTGCCAGCACCCATGGGAGAGGCAGATACTCACAGGGAGACCCGGCGGCCCTGGGAGTCCGGGCTGGCCCTGTCGGGATAGAAGGCGAGAGTCAGGAGCCAGAACGGGCTCGGCTGCTGCGTCAGCTCCTAAAATACACCCCTCCCTGGCCCCAGCTGCGGTGCCCCTCATTGCCAAATACTCCATCGCCCAATTCCTGCATCCCTCCACCCCTCCACGGCAATGGGGCTGCTCCCAGCCTTCTCAGCCTCTGCTGGCTCCAGGGAGGGAAGGTGGGAACCCGGAGCGACTGCCCCAGAGCAGCCCCTCACTCACTTTAAGTCCTGGCCCACCGATGGGTCCCGGCTCCCCTTTAGCTCCCGTCAGGCCCTGCAAGAGGAAAGACGGTGGGAGGTTATGGCCAGCCCTTCGGCTCTCCGGATGGATGGTTTGTTTGGAGCTCTTCCCAACACGAGGGGTCGAGGGTTATTTATTAGCAGGGAATTTGGAGTTGTCACGGCTGTGCGTATCACACAGCAAACCTGGAGATGAGGCTGGTACCTGGACCCTGATGGCACAGGGAGCCTCGCAGCGATGCTCTGCAGCCCCCCCTGAGTTCCAAGACCCCACGCCGGGGGTCAGCAGGGACCCTTGCACCTCCAGGCACATCCAGCCCTGGCAGAGCCACGAAGGGAGCTCGGCCCATCCATGATCCCGGTTTTAGCGACTCCCCCGTGCCCCGCTCCAGCACCAGCAAGGGTTGTGCCCGTGCTGGGGTTTGGGTCCCTGCGGCCGATGGCCTGAGCTTCACCCACGGGCGGATTCCGGCACGCTGCCAGGGGGAGGGCACAACGGGGAGCCCCTCGCTCTGCTCGGCACCCGTATTCAACGGAGCCTTTTGCCATCAGATTAGCCTGGATGAACGACGTGTGCTTACACTGCCAGTTACTGTTCTACCCATCTATTACTGAGGAGTAAGTGAAACCCCAAAGATGATGATTTATGTCCAGAGGCACCCTGCAGTTTGGGTTTCCTGCCGATGAGCGGATGAATCTCTGACGCTCACAGAGCTTACTTACGCTGCACTGGGGAGCGGGGGGGCTGGCACCCAACCCAAAACTCCCTGGGTGCCCATCGTGCACCCCTGTGTACCCCAGGAGCCAGCCCACGGCAGCAGGGCGGGAGCTCCATCCCCTTCCGTCAGGGAGGGGACAGTGGGGGGAATCCCCCATGGCTACGTGGGTGCCAAGAGGGTGGTTCTGGGGTGGTGGGGGTGGCATGGGATTGCTCCATATTTATTCTGGAGGAGATGAGAGCTGAGCCAGGGCTCAGGACAGCAGCTGCAGCGAAGGACAAGGAAAAGCCTTTCCACGTTCAGGAGTGTCGGTGCCGTGGCTTTCCGGGCATGGCTCTTGCCTGCCTGGGGTGGGGGGGGCATGCTTTTGAAAAAGGGGGACAGCATCCCTGCTGTTGTTCAAAAGGTGCTTTCCGCTCCCGCACAAGGGATTTGGGCGCTTCCTTATCCGTGACTCTGTCAGGGGGGTAAGAGGAGTTTGCTGAGACCCTGCTGTGATGTGGGGGCTGCAGCCAGGGACATTGCCGGGGGGGGGGGGACGGGGG
>NW_010265243.1:0-1132 GCF_000690775.1 Eurypyga helias
CAGTAGCCTAGGGGGTGACACAGAGGGGCTGGTAGCCATGGGTCCCTGCCTGGTCCTGCCCCAGCCTGCATGTCCTCCCTGGGAAGGGATGGCTTGGAGCAATCCCCAAAAATAAGGGGATGCACATGGCTGTGGTGTCCCTTGGAGTGTCTGAGTGGGACCTGGGGCACCGCGAGCCCCTGGCTGGGAGGGTGGGCACCGGGTGCTGCGTGTGCAGCCCCTGTAGCATCGTCACCGGGGCATCGCGCGGGGCAGGGACGGTCCCAGCTCACAGCTGCCCTGTGGGAGAGGGGACCTTTGGCACCCGCCGTGCCCCAGCCCCACGCAAGCCCCAGTGGGGTTTGCTGCCCCATGGCTCTCCCAGACCTGCTGCTTGTGGCCGATGCTGGGTCCCCGCGTGGCATGTGCCACCCCCAAGGGACCCCTACGCCCACATCCCTTGGGAATGCCCACAGGGACCAGCTCCAGAAATTCACAGTTTTACTCCGTGGCTTTATAGAAACTCACCAGATACAAAGGAGATTTTTATCCCTCCAAGAGGGCTGGCTGTTGAGCAGCTACAGCCCAAATAAACCCCACGGGGGAAAAGAACACCCCAAAAACAGAGAGAGGGAGGAGGAGGTGCCATGGGGGCGAGCTATGGGCAAGGTGAGACCCTTCCTGAATGGATGAAACGCTGTGGCCATTCCTCCACTCCGTGGTGCTATCCGAGGTCTAGACAAATTCCACTGACACCTTCTTGTTCCGTAGATACTTTTATTTCTCTAACACTAGCAAAAAAACCCAGAAAATAAATCCCTCCCTCCCCCCACCCCCCCAGTGCATAAATAGATTTCCTCCCGATGCAAATCTTTTCTTGGTTACAAGTCACGAATATGAAGTGTTATGAAAAATAATAACCAAAATAAAATTAAGAATTAAGTGTTTGCTTTTTTTTTTTTAAAAAAAAACCCAAAACAGAGCAATGACCACCAGGTTCCACAGTAGGGCAGCTACGGGGTCCGGGCACACGTCCTGGGAAGGCTCAGACCCGGCCACCACTGAGCCGGGAGCTCACCGGCACGCCGGGATGCTCCTCCGGTCCCCAAGGATGGGAGGACTTGCTGCCTATGGGTCTGCATACCCCCATCGG
>NW_010265244.1:0-13919 GCF_000690775.1 Eurypyga helias
TGGACTGACCACAGCCCCATTCCCCGACCTCCTTAACTGCTGGTGGGAAGGAGGTAGAGAACTTGGAAGTAAAGTTGAGCCCAGGAAGAAAGAAGGGGTGTGAAGGTATTTTAAGATTTGGTTTTAGTTCTCACTACCCTTCTCTGATTTTATTGGTAATAAATTAAATTAATTTACCTCATGAAGTCTGGTTTGCTCGTGACGGTAACTGGTTAGTGATCTCTCCCTGTCCTTATCTCGACCCATGGGCCTTTCCTTATATTTTCTCTCCCCTGTCCAGCTGAGGAGGGCAGTGACAGAGTGACTTTGGTGGGCACCTGGTGTCAGCCAGGGTCAACCCTCCACAGATACAAAGGAAAATGCCCTGTGACACTCATTAACCTAAAGTCTACAACTTTTATTAGCAGATCAGGGTTGAATAAAATGGCAGTGGAAGTGGAGACAATTCCACTGAAATTTGGCACACATGAGGAAGCATTACTGTTGAGGTGATTTAAAAAAAAAAAGATATGCCAATACCAATGTTTCTGTATTAGCAGTGCTTAGGTTCTGAGTCTCTTTCATTGCCAGTGTATGCAGTTCCCCAGTGGGTTCAATTAGACAACCAAACTACAACAGCATAGAGGCCTATTGCAAAAGGAAGATACATACTAATTAGAAATACAGAGAAGATTCAAAATCAATAGTATACAGTGCTGTTTTCTTGAGGTCTCTGGCATTTCTGCAAGAAGAATATAAAAATAACTAATAGGAATAGAAAAGATGCAATATACTGTCAGGCTGATGTTTCACGTACTGTAGTTTTCTGCCTCCAGCTGCCCTAGATGCTTTGGAAGGAGATGCAAAAACTTCCGTTGTTAGAAACAAGGTTATTTTCCCTCCATTCTCTTATCATCTCAGCATGATTCTCCTCCTAACATGCTAAGTAATTCTGGATTAGCAGAAGTCCTAAAGCATGATATTTTATCTTTCCTCCTATACCAGTTTTGTTAGTAACTGGTACTGGAAATCACTATAACTTCAAATAGCATTACTAAGTACATAAATGTCCAACCACTCTATTATTCTTACTAATATGTCATCTCGGTGTATTGTTTTTAACAAAAACATGTTTCTCAACAAGGAGCGAGCTATGTTTTGGCCGTATAATACCCCTACCCTTCATCCTCTCAAACACTTTTTCAGCAGGTATTTGTTTTACCAATCAATAATAACCAAGATTTTAGGAGTCATGCCAGAAACCTTTTCCCTAAACAGAAAACATCATAAATCTCAATGCAATTTATGGGTCTTCTGCTGTTTACTTCT
The DNA here is from genome assembly GCF_000690775.1 of Eurypyga helias. NCBI lineage: Eukaryota > Metazoa > Chordata > Aves > Eurypygiformes > Eurypygidae > Eurypyga > Eurypyga helias. Next base: position 1,309 of record NW_010265244.1, read on the forward strand.
GTAAATTTACATTTGGTCTTGCATGCTGATATACTTTATACACTGCTTCTGATATTCTCCTGCAAGTGGTTTAAGGTGCACTGACAATGATTTGCATATATCATGTATCAATAACAGGAAACATTGCAATAGGTTACTGAAAATCAGATTAGGAAAGAAAATAATATTTTTTGAAGCTCATAGCAAAATTACTACGAAGAAGACCACATGATATTTTCAAGTTTAATTTTTAAAAGGTTTAAATTACCATGCATATTAATTGCCAGTGCTAGTAAAGCTCTCAAGTTGGTCATTCATCACACTGTGATATTAACCAGATCCACATTCTTCTATCCCTCCCAGTAACATTTTCCATCTGCATTAGCTTTGCCATTCAAACAATAGATCTCTATTAACCACAAAGAAAATATATAATTTTTGGCTCAGGGACCATCGGAACGAAAAACTCCTCCACTCTGACTGAATTTCACCAGAAATGTGTGGAGCCATGTGATTTCCAACTTATTTCTTCAGAATGCGATTACTTTGAGCAAAACAGACATAAACACACAGCAAAAATGTTTATAAAAATGCTTCAGAAACTCATCTCTACTGCAGTCGGCATAAGAAATATATAGACCTAGCCAGGAAAATGAACACCCATTGGACATTCCCTTCCTCAAAAGTTTTTGGGGCTTATATCAGATTCCTGCAAGGATTCCAGAATCCTTGTTTTAACACAGAGTCTCATTGGACACCAGAGCATGTCTTCTGCAATTTGATCATGAAGTTAAAAAGGACACCTCCCCCGAAGATGAAAATCTTCACCCAGCTTGCTAGCACCTACCCAGAGTTCCTGCATTTTCCTTTTCCCTCATATTTTTGTACCTTCATGCTTGTGTGTGAAAATATTCACAATAGAAGCATGTATTTTAAATGGGAACAATTTTTGTTAACTTCTGCAATTCATCTTCATCACACAGTTTCTGAAAACAGAAGGTTGCAAAGGAACACTGAGCAATATTGAATTCTTGAATCTGGAGTTAAATTATTGCTGCTGAAGTGGACGCTGGAGTCAATTGCTTTAATATACCAAACAAAACATTCCTTAGTCTCAGAAATGTCATATTTGAAATTGTTATCTAACATTATTGCTAAGGGAAGACTGGTGCCGTAGACCTATCTTAAACCTCAGTGCCCGCAGCTTTTAGAACTGATAGCTTGTTTCTTTCCTTTCTTTTTTTTTCTTTTTTTTATTTCACCCCCAGTGCAATGATAAACTCCAGTGGCTGATCAAATGAAACAGCTCTCTAAGCTCACCTGGCAACATTAATCTTCTGGACATACTGCATAAACCACTAATCTCATGCCTGTCATTTAAAATGACTAAGGGAGTACAAGAAAGATGCAGGCAGAATTTTTAAAGTCTTAGCAGTGTTATTTTAATTCGGTTTAAGTCTAAAAGAAGATCCCTAAATCTTGTATTGCAACAAACAAAAATGGCCCTAGAAAAACACTGGGGTGAATGGTCCCTCTGAATAAAAAGGAATGTGATTCAGCACAACATTTCTTCAGCAAACTGTCTCCTAATCTTTCACTTCCTAATGTTCAGCTCCTTATCAGGCACTGCTGTTAGCAACATGACATATTTTTTGCTTGAAAGCAGAGTCAGATACAACTAAACCCCCGAAATATTTATGCTGGCCTGATATACACTGGCCCAACAGTCTACAGGTAGCTGTGCATACCTTCACTCTGCTGTAACCTCAACCTTACCATCCTTTCCCATAATGCCTGACACTACCTATCAATCTTAGAAGATTTTATAATTCCACGCTTAAAAATATTTTAAAATATTTTCCAAGCAATTAGGCCAGAATAGCAAAGCAGTGCTCATCTAACAATGCAGACAACTTTGGATGAGAGTTTCAAAAGCTCCATTTAAGTCTGCGGTAAAGTCAGATTTAGGTCAGTGTTGTTACTATTCACTCTTCGATCATACACAGTAATCAAAAGACAACAGCCTGCTGAGGTGGAATCCAGTAAACTCCAATAAGAAGGACGAACACTGTGACCTCTTTTATTTACCTCTTGCTCATTCACATGGTCTCTGTCAACTTGAGCCGCTTTATTTTAGGGAAAAGGAAAAAGTACGTCCAGCACAAAGCTGCTCAGGGACTCGAGATGTCATGGCCTGTAGTGGAGGTGTTCTAAAAGTGACAATGGGAAATTCCAGCCGGTTGTGTGATGACATTTGCAGCTGTATTTATGGAAATGGTGTTCTACAGAGAATGGCTGTGTTCTTGAGCACATGGTATTGTGTTATCTGTACTGTCCAGCCAGTATGCTGCAATGCAGGATTGCATTGCTGTCTTAGCAGCAGCTACGCCCCATTCCCAGCTCATTTTCCTCCATATGGGGTCACCTCCATAATCGCTCTAGGATCAATAAGGACAATAAACCCTTTTTGTGTGCACAGTGTGTTGTTTATTTTGGCGTTATCCCCCAAAAGCCTTTTCTTTCACACTTTAAGGTGTTCTAAAGGCTGAGGTTAAATAGGAAAAAACCATGAGCCAGAACATGGAAATGCTTCTCAGCTTCAGCTCATGTAAGTGGGTGCTGGCCAGGATCAAGCATCAGTTACCCACCAGAAACCCAGTGCTCACTTCAAGATATTCCCAGGTGCTGACGTGGGAGGGACGCATCACTCTTTAGAGCGGGTTCCTGTTTTCTTTCAGCACAGTTATTCATTTAGGTTTGTCTGGAAACAGAGGTTATTCTCACTGTTCTGTTTGTAGCAAGTAACCCAGAAAGGTCTGGTTACTTTTACTTACATTCAAATAATTAGTTTAATATTTGACATCTCTTGTAAATGAAAACTGTGCTAGAACCTACTGCACTTATAAGATTACAGGTCCGCAAATCCTACTTGGATATTGAAAGTCTATAATTCCTTCTCTCCAAGATGTGCAAAGTAAACATGCCCACAAGTTATTATATAGAATAATTAATGTCTGGCTGTACTCTCTAAATTAAAAATTGTGTTTTGTTTCTCTGATACGTGTTGCAGTTTTGAGAAGGCAAATAATACAGTTGAGTATGAAGGACAATCCCCAAGGGAAAACATAATCCACATGCAGTAAACTGGCTCAGTTTTGAGTTCAACAGGTTCTTCAGGATATGCTGCCCCTGGTTACACATGCTGACAATGACAGTCATGATGGATGGTGCACAGCCCGTTGTTTTTTTTTGCTAGGATGCCAGCCAAAACTGAAATGGTATTGCTGCCATGGCAGAACAACGAGTGAGAGCAGGCACGGCAGGGATTACTGCTGTCAGTGGCATAGACTTCATCTGTCAGAGAGAGATAGGTCCTGTTGTATAGTACATGGGCAACAGGAGGGTAAGTAAATTAAGACCAGCCCATTAAGAATATAAATATTCCACTCAGGCCTCATAATGTTCATAAACCGGGTATGTCCTGCTTTAGTTCTGCCTTTCTCCGTACCTCTGATTGCTTCACAGGCAGCTCACATATGAGTCTGTGGGCTGCCTGTGAAAAATTTTCTGGCATGTGTGACAGCATATTACAGCACTGCGGATGTAGAAATTATCTAGCATGGCACAGACATCCAGCAGGACTCTAAGGATGAAACTGAGGTCTTGATTTTCACAGAGGAGTATGATGAAATTTTATGGTGCGTGCATGCGATCTTGCATTTGCAAATACCTGAACATATTTTTCATGCATTATCAAGAGAGCTAACTGTTGGAGCATTTGCATATGAAAAGCCTCCCCCATACACAGATTGCCAGGTTCCAAGTTTTTCTAATCTAGGAAAGGGTCTGGCTATCACATCTTTAGCTGAATTTGAATTTATTTAATTCTTTCTAACTTGAGAGAAAAAGTAAAGAAAAGCATTCTGTACAAAAGACATAAAGAACTGGAAAAGCTACCATGTTAAAGGTGTAAATATACTTAGTGTATCAATATATTTTAAACATTAATATTTTATATTTAAAATCTGTATTTAGCAAAATTTTGCAGTTTTACAGAATGCAGAATCTGCAGATCATTATGGGAACTTTCATTGCTTTCATGGGTTCTACTAAGAGTTAAGTATGAACGTCTATTCTGATATAGGATGATATTGGTAGAGTAGTGAATCACAGGTCTCTTGCTCATATAGTCACTTCTATAGTTCAGTCACTGGCATCCCAGTCCGGAAAGGAATCTATCCAAAGGTCAAATACAAATTACATTTATGTCTCCCAGAAAATACACTTTGGCAACAATTTTTAAAATTTAATCTAAGTTAAATATACAGTGCTGGGGATTTTTATACAAAAATAAAATCTTTTATACTACTGTATTTTACTAGGTATATTTATGTTTACTTACCCAATAAATTATTTCAATGGCTACTATTTATCCAGCAATAGAAACCGTACAAGAAACTTGCAGTGTTAAATCTCTGTGCTGTGAATGCAGGTAGGAAGCTAAAGATCCACATGTCTGTCAAACAGGCAACAGGGAAGAGATAACACTGCTAAACAGTGGGTAGCATAGCCAGAAGACTGTATTTTGGGAAGAATTCTTTCAGTTATTAATCTGGGTATCAATTTATGTGCTGTTATTAAAAAACCTCAACCAACAAACCAAACAGAATCATAGAAGCAGCTGTATTTTGAGAAGATGTTAGTTTTTATTTACTTTCAAAATTCAGCTCTTGGTCCCCTTCTTTCTCTTACACACATACCTGCAAATGTCAGCACCGTTTCTTTTTCTGTTCCCATGAACAGGACTTGCTGTATATCAATCACTTCTGAAAAATCGGTCTTTACTCTTAGCAAGCTACATAAAAGCCAAACTTTCTTACAGGCAATACATATTGTGAAGGCTGAACACGTTTGACAGGCTGCCCTGGAAATAGCTCTGTCCGAGACTATCATAAGCAGGGTTGTACTGGACCATGAATTTTCATGTTTATTGTGCCACTTTGAAATAAACATTGCCTCTCTGGTACACATGGGACTTCCCCTTTCATATCCCTCGCCCATCTTGGCATGCAAACACTTGAGACACATGGATCTCCAGCAGCTCCATCCAGGAGCAGCCACCTATCCCTCTGGGCTCACACACACCATCATGCTGTCCACTGCATCCAGCAGTATCGCAGCATAGAATCATAGAATGGTTTGGGTTGGAAGGGACCTTAAAGATCATCCAGTTCCAACCCAGTCCATGTCACGCACACTGGGGAAATGATGGTGTGGCCACAAACCCAGGAACATTTCATACAGGTTTCTCCAACAGTAACTGAAATACTGACTTACTGATGTTGTCACTGCGTGACACAGTTCAGTTGTAAAACCAGCATTTTTCTCACAGATCAACAACAGCAGCAGCTTCTGCTAACTGAAATGGCCATACCTGCGTTACAATCCAATCCCAAGGGATAAAACAGTAACCTGTTTTAAACTATACCATCAGAGTTCTCTCTCTACAACTAGGCCGCAACTTTGTCAAAAATAAAAATACCTTTGGCAGTGCCATAGTTTCTATTTGCGCCAATGGCTTCACCCTGTGAGCAACGAAAAACTAAGAAGTATAATTTAATTTGTTAAATATGCATGTCTCTAAACTAACTACTCCACAAGACAAATTACCATGCCATTAAAAAAAAATTAAAAAAACCCCAAACCCACCATTCTATCTCTTCCTTTCCTCCCTCCTTTGTGGCTCCATGTGAAATTAGAGAAACAATTGGCAAAAATTTGAATATTGCAAATGAAATTGATTACCCTCTCCACTGCTATATGATAGTCCAGAAAAGTAAAAAAAAGGAAGTAAAAAAAACCCACCAAAACCAACTTCATACAACGACTAACCAACACTCAACCAATTCCCAAGAAGTGATTTTCCCTCCCAACCAACTCTCCCAACTTATATACTGAGCATGACATTTGATGGCATGAAATGTCCCTTTGGTCCGTTTGGAACAGCTGTCTGGGTTGGCCCCCTTCCCAGCTTCTTGTAGAGAAGTTGGGAAGAGGGGTGTAATATCAGAAACTGGAAAAGTCCTTGCCGTGATATAAACAATCCTTGGCAACAACTAAAACCACCAGTGTTATCAATATTCTTCTCAGCACAAATCCAAAACACAGCCTCATGACAGCTACTGTGAAGAAAATTAACTCGCTTCCAACTAAAACCAGCACAATAGGTTTGTGAAAAATTCAAGGTGGTTTTTGTCCCTGGGGCACAACTGTGGCGAGCCTGTGCTACCACGTGGGAGCTGGTTAACACACACCCTGGGTAGGCAATAGAGCCGACTAACCAAGGGTGCTGCCTTAGCTCAACTTCCAGTGCATTCTGGGAGTGAGAGGAATTCTTTGGAGCTGCTCCTACTGTTTCTGAACCTTCAGTTCTCTGGATATGTCGAAACTGTCATATGGCTTTATTCTTACAACCCTGTCAGAGCACTTGATTGTATTAATGTATTTTGTGCTTTTGGATTTGGATTGTCCCACAGCATGGGAAACAGAGCCAGAGACCAGATTCTCTTTCTTTCAGTTCTAATTCCACTGACAGAAAATGGATTATCGCTGCTACTTGAATTCTTTTTTTTCTTATGATTGAACCAAGGATAGATTTCAGAAAAAAAGTCAAATCTTTAAACACTTTGGAAAGAAAATGGCAATTGGGATTATGAATTTAATATATAATAATGAGTCTATCTTTTTACACAGTTTCTTTAAATTTGTCATGTAGATATAATTTCTTGAAACAGTATTTTGCACTCTGCCATTTTGACTAGGACCCAAAGTTAGAGTTTGCTATATTTCTTCTAGGAAGATACTGAAGAGAAGCTCACTGCCACTAAATGCTGGTCTCTGAATATCTGGACTTTAACATATGACATGCACCAGTCTTGCAATTTTGAAAAAAAAAAATTAGAAACAAGATAATAAACAGAAAGCATAATGAACAGAGGATTAAAAAGGAAAAATAGGGAACCACTAGCTTATTCTTTCCCTTGTAATCATGAGCTGACATCATCATGTTGCTGACAGTAATTATTTTCCTCATACTAACATCATTGATCTCTAAATTCCATCCTGAACATACATTTACTTTACTTGTAACTTTAGATAATAATTGTCAGCATGGTCACCAAAGGAAAGGGCAGAATCTTCCCAACTGACACACTGAAAGTAACAAAAATTCCAAATTTTAGGTGTGCATTTGAGAAATCATGGATATTAATACTGTAAAAGCTGAAGGGAAAATGTATGTGGCATAGAAAGCATGGGCAGTGGAATATGTAACTTAGATATACTAGAAACAGAATTAGTTTAAAAGAAGAGTAGTTTCTTCTTTTATTCCTAAAATGGTTATTTATATAGTTATTTTAGTTTATTTACTATTATCTTAGTTTATTTATAGTTATATTTATCTCAGCTTATTTATAGTTATATTTATCTTAATTTATTCCTAAAATCTAAAATGCTTATACCTATGAAATTGAAATTTAGCTAAGACAGTCGTCCTGTTGTTTGGTTTAATCAAGTTTAGGCATTTATTCTTGTGTTGTTACTTGTACTTAAGGAAATGGCAATCAACTAAAGGATGACTGTGTTTAGGGTTGTAAAACTGACAGAATTCAGAATACTTTAACTACCAGAAAGAGGCAAAACATCCACCTTGTTGGTAACAAGATGTAAAACCTCTAATGGTGGTTGGAAGAGACAGAGGCAGTCAAGAGACAGACGCAGTTCAAGTGCAAAGTCATCCGTTCTACTGTATGCACAAGACAATAAATGTAACAAAAATTATCCTAAAACCTTTGCTCAAAAGTCCACATTTAGCTGGTCTTACATGATCCAAAATACCATCCTTCATGTACATAACATAGCCTTTATATGCTTTGCATATCTGTGGTCTTACCAAACACTTCAAGAAACCAATTTGCAAGTATTATGGTAAATCACCAAGTCAGACTAATTATAACTATACCTGACAATGATTACCTTTTTCTACCATCTCAGCAGTGGAGGAAAGTTGTGTATCAGGAAGAAACAAAAACACAGCATAGTATATGCTCTAGAAACCCCATGACAGCAAACAGAAAAGAGCAGTAAACAATTGTAGAGGATGAGATTTACCACAAGGACAAAGAAAGGAATAAAATATAAATATTTTTATTATTAAGCTATATCCAACTGCTCAAGTATAGGAGCTATGAATAGCCAACACAACCTCATGCTGTGATAAACCACCATTTACTGCCAACCCCCTTCAACAAATCCTCAGCAACATAGATATGGAAACCATGTTTTAATTTGTCACCGTGTGTTAAGGTGTGGATTTTGCAGCTCTGAGCTCAGTGATCAGTAATACGATGTACTTGGTCAGTGTCAGTTTTTTCTAAATGTCACCTTTTCACACTTTGACACTGCACCCAGTCCTGCCAGTCCCACTTACATCACGTTAAGGCTGAGCTCTGGACATGTTCCTCCCTTGTGCTATGGCTTAGCACACCTACTAGTTGATGTCCTTTCAGTATCCTGCAAAATAAAGCCACTGACATGCAAAAACCAAATACGACTTATGTTCTCATAAGAGAAATGTCACAGATTATATATTGCCCTGTAATTTTCTGTCAGTAAACGAATAATTACTGCAGTCTTGAATGTTACTACTGAAGATACTAAGATTTCAAAATAGTCGCATGAATACATCCAATAATTGCATATTTTGCTGTGTACATAACAATTATAACACAAATTGTTATCTGGACCTGGTTGATGTTTCTTTTTTCAATTTTGCTTGAAGAATCTTTACATATTAATTAATGTTCTCATGTTTAGTACCTGCCTTTGTGCATATTTCATTAGCTACGAATGTAGCAGGTTTATATCCATCTCTGATTCTTATTCTTCAGTATAAAGAAATATAAAGTTATGTGATGTAGGAAAATCATGTCTCTTGTCTCTCTAAAAATAGGTTCATGAGGGTGAACACTGACCTCCATCAATAAGACCACCAGCAAAGTATGTAAATTAAGATTAAATGAGTGCTCTGACTATTTTTGCAGGAAATTACTATTTTAAAAAGATGTTCTATACAAGCAAGTTCACAGAACCTAAAATAGGAGATTTTGAGAAGGAAACAAGGGAAGGCCTGAGATAATCAGTCTTCACAAGGGTATTTAATGAAAGTGAGGACAGAGAATAGCCAGGAACAGCTGAGGTATCAGCTGTAACGTGGTTGTAACGTTGATACGACCTTGACTGAGAGGATGGTAATTCTTTTGTCTGTTCACTGTATAAAATGATGCTGAGTGAGAAGGACATTGGAAGGAGAAAAATGAAACAAGAAAGAGCACATAGCACAAGCAAACTTCTAGATTGTGGCCTTGACAATCCTCCTGTAAAAGAGGGAAATTAGTAAAGGGATTATTTACTTTTCTAAAAAATGCAAATGGGATCAACTGATCTTAGCAATAACAATTAAAAATAGGTGTCTTATTTATATAAAACACTTGTTTTATCTAAAACTGGTTTTTAACCTCTGCATCCATGAATTCCTGCCCATTGTTATGGAATTAGCAATTTTGTGCATATTGCCAGAAACCATATATCTCAGGAAACAAGGAACCAACAGACTAGGACAAGATTGTCTATATATAAGGCTTATATATAGTTCTCTTCTATAATTATTGCTTGCATATTCAAGTCCTCCCCATTAACAGCAGCAATTAATGGCAGAGTATAAATACCATGTTTAAAGGATCCAAACGGTCTTTAGAGATATAACTTTAAAACACAAAATGGATGGGTATTCAGGTTAATCTAAACCCAGCCACAGCAATGGCAGAACTCAGCCTTTCAGCCATCGTATTATACAAAGTTCTTGCAGTTGCTACTACTAATTGAGATGCTTTGGTTTACAAAAGGCAAACATTGAAAGAAATTTTATATGAACAATATAAGCTTGTTATGCTTACATATTAAAATTATATAGCATTTTCAAAACCTGTGAGTCACTTAGAGTATTACTGCTCCAGTACTGCCACTTACAAAGAACACCATAAAAGCAAATATCTGTATTTTTTTAATTGAATTAAAAAATACAAGGATACAGGATTTTGTATCAGCCAGTGTAACTAGAAATGGCACAAACTGAGTAAGAAATCAACTGCAAAACATGGATGTATATGCCTCTATATAGCTTCATTCATTTAAAGATGCATACAACAAAAAGAACATTTCTGATTTTATTTTGTATTATCATAAAGCATCCATTTTACTTTAAAAAAATAATCTACAACTTCATATAAATTTTTGGAAGTCTGGAATCAATTTTTTTTTGTAATCTATACAGGTTATTCTCAAACTCCATTTGCATCTAACCTCTGAGGTGCCAGTTTGTTGAACAGCCTAGTTTCATAGAATCATCATAGAATCATCAAGTGGTTTGGGTTGGAAAGGACCTTAAAGACCAACTAGTTCCAACCCGCCTGCCATGGGCAGGGACACCTTCCACTAGACCAGGTTGCTCAAAGCCTCGTCCAGCCTGGCCTTGAACACTTCCAGGGATGGGGCATCCACAGCTTCTCTGGGCAACCTGTTCCACTCCCTCCCCTCCCTCTCCGTGAAGAACTTATTCCTGATATCTAATCTAAACCTGCCTGATTTCAATTTGTACCCATTACCCCTTGTCCTGGCACTACAGGCCCTTGTAAAAATCATCACGCCATCTTACTGGAAGGTGCTATAAGGTCTTCCCAGAGCCTTCTCTTCTCCAGGCTGAACAAGCCCAACTCTCTCAGCCTGTCCCCATAGCAGAGGTGCTCCAGCCCTCTGAGCATCTTCATGGCCTCCTCTGGACTCACTCCAACCGGTCGATATCCTTCTGATGTTGGGGGTTCTGCAGCTGGACAGAGCATTCAGGGTGAGGTCTCACTCGAGCAGATGGGGGAGAATCCCCTCCCTCAACTGCTGGCCATGCTTCTCCTCAAGTTTGGTGCTAATCAATTTAGTCCTAAGCACTACATACATATTTCAGTGTACACCCCCAATAAACTGGAGCAATTTCATACTTAACAATTTTAAAAGATTAAGAATATGACCAATAACCATTTTTTACAAGCAGAGAAGAATTAAGGTGTGTTTATGTGGGTTGTTTAGCATCCAGATTAGCCCTTTGCTTTTTTTGGCTCATGCTGTTGGGTTTAGCATGTGAACTGCAGTGACAGTCATGGACTTCACCATATATATCTAGGGCCTGACAGTTTTAACATGTCATAGAGACTTACGTTCCTAAATTCAGGGGACTCACAGGTATATTTCAGTGAGAAACTTAATAGCAAGACTTATCAGGATCCTGGTAAACACAAAAATAACATTTCTTAAAGGAGTTTAAAACTAAAATTTTTGAAGAAACGTATTTCTTCTGTGCATGAGCAGAAGTAATATCTGGCAAAGGCCACATGTATTCAGTTTTGATTAAAACATGCTTCAAGCTAATTACACTTTCACACAGGCACATCCTAAGCTTATCAATGTCCTTGTTTAATACTCTCTATTCTTCTGACTAGACTGATTCAATGACCAAAATAATTAACCAGCTTTATGACAAATCAAAGTTATACAGCAGTGGAAATGAAACAGGTGTGACGTGCATGTATTCTTGGTTGGTCTTTCGTCATGGGACTGCAGTCTCTTTGTTTATTTAAGGACCTTGCCAGTAGTTACACATCACAAGATAAGGTTTGTATGTCAAGGAAAAAATAATGATTGGTACGTAGCACACCTGGAAAATATCATTGTACTGATAATGAAAGAAAGGTGCCAGAAGGAGTAACTCGTGTGATGATGAAATCAGGGAGCATTAATTAGACACACATTATTTAAGACTATGTAGCAGCCTAACATGCCATAAAATTAAAAGCATGATAAATAGCAGGTTAATTGCACATCAGGAAAAAAAATGATGAAGATATGGTCCATAATTAATTAATCCCTTCAGAGTACAACTTTCTTAAGCCTTATAAATATCACCTGAATTACTGAAGTAGCTTTGAAATCATTCCACTGGGGAAATTAATTAAAACTGATGAAAGACATATAGAAGATCTGGCTATCTTTAATATTTCTGGGTTCATTGCAGCCTGCTGAGATTCCAGCTGCTTGAGCTACATTTCAGATGGAGAATCCCTGGTCCTTGTAGTTAGAGCTGTGAGCTGAAGAGGAACATAGCAGAAGTAAGGCAGATTTATAATTTTTCATTAAGTCAGCTTGTGTTGTTCCAATTTTGTGAACTTCTTTTGCTATGTGAAGAGGGAAAAAAAAAAAAAAAAAAGAGGACACTGTGCAGATTACCAGATTACCCCCAAATCCTCTCAGTGAGGATGTTGATATAGCTGCAAGCGTGTGATCTCCTTCCAAGGGAAAAAACAGGGATGGTTTCCTTTTCCAAGATTGGATTGAAGTTTGTTTTCATAGAATCAAGAGAGGAACTGTTACTTCTCCAAAATGTAAGTTTCTGCCCACAATAGCATAATTCTTTCAGTACAGAATGGAAACAAACTCCATTTCCTCTCTCCTCCACCATTATCTCTCTT
>NW_010265244.1:14391-58250 GCF_000690775.1 Eurypyga helias
TACTCATTGTAAGTCACATACCAAGAAATCTAAATTAATGCATAAAAAAACAAACAGCATTTAATTACATAGAATAGTTTTGAAGAAATAGGTGACAAATGGGTGACCCAGCAGGTCCAGGGATGTGATTCTCCCCCTGTACTCGGCACTGGTGAGGCCGCACCTCGAGTACTGTGTTCAGTTTTGGGCCCCTCACTACAAGAAAGACATTGAGCACATACCAAGAAATCTAAATTAATGCATAAAAAAACAAACAGCATTTAATTACATAGAATAGTTTTGAAGAAATAGGTGACAAATGGGTGACCCAGCAGGTCCAGGGATGTGATTCTCCCCCTGTACTCGGCACTGGTGAGGCCGCACCTCGAGTACTGTGTTCAGTTTTGGGCCCCTCACTACAAGAAAGACATTGAGGTCCTGGAGCGTGTCCAGAGAAGGGCCACAAAACTGGTGAAGGGTCTGGAGAATATGTCTTATGAGGAGAGACTGAGGGAACTGGGCTTGTTTAGCCTTGAGAAGAGGAGGCTGAGAGGAGACCTGATCACTGCCTACAACTACCTGAAAGGAGGTTGTAGAGAAGTGGGTGTTGGTCTCTTCTCCCTAATGACAGATGATCGGACGAGGGGGAATGGTCTCAAGCTGCGCCAGGGGAGGTTTAGATTGGACGTAAGGAAGAAGTTCTTCACCGAGAGGGTTATCACACACTGGAACAGGCTGCCCAGGGAGGTGGTGGAGTCACCATCCCTGGATGTGTTTAAGAGACGTGTGGATGAGGTGCTGAGAGATATGGTTTAGTGGTGGACAGATATGGTTGGACTGGATGATCTCTAAGGTCTTTTCCAACCCAGTGATTCTATGATTCTAAATAGTTGATTTGTTAAAGTAGTATAAATAGAAACAGATTATTATTAAGAGAGTAAAATGAAAGTGCGTTTGAAGTATGTGCCCTATATCTTACTGGTGTTATAGAAAAGTTGCAAATGATGTAACTCAATGGGAGGGATCTGGGATGAGGTTTCCCCTGATGGTGATCTTTAATCAGCTTGTTCTGCCATTACCTTTGATCATTCAAGCCCAGAGACCAGAGTCTCAGACAATATTCTATTTATATAGCCTACAACTGTGACTCTTTCTATACAATATTTCAGTGAGCTTTATTATTATTACTGGTGTTATGTTTATCAGGTCAATAAGGACAGCACGTGAATTTCTCTAATTTCTAGAACTTCCATTCATCATTGGACAAATCCTTAAATATATCCTACTGGCTCTGCCACAACAGTATTAAATGGAAAGGAAGATCGCTAGTACCATTTTACTCTAGCATATTCATCAACAGACCATTAAATATTCTTTTTAAAAATCTTCACCTTGATAGGACAGTGTTAAATTCTTTGAATTTCAAATGCAGACATGAACTCTGTCATAAACAATTTTGTTCTCAAATCATTTTTTCTACAGCGTAGAGCACCACGTCATGCACCGTCATGTGAAGTGTTAAATTACACTGATCTCCTAATGTTTCAGGAAAATTTATGATTAGAAAATTTATAATGTAACAGTGATCAGTATGAGTCTGTTCCAAATGGGTTATAGCTTCCCTTAAAAAAACCAGTTATGGCAGGGTTTATACATTGGCTGCTTAATTTGCATTTGCTTGAAGTACAGCCAAATATGTGGTTGTTAAAAAAAACAAAAACCAAAATAAAACCAAACCAAAACCAAAAAAAAGCTCCACGTTTGTTTTTCCTGTAGTAAATGTATTTTAAACTGATTTGGCTGGTTTAAGCTGGTTTAAGAGAGACCAAACTTTGGGACAGATCTTTGAAGATTTGGTTGATGCCCAACAACAACCTATGCCACTTAAAAAGCATCAATCTTTTGTACAGTACATTCTTAGGACCTGAGTGCATAATTTCCCACGGATTGCCTGAAGTAATGTATCTCATAATACACTATTTCAGTAATGCTTTTTTTGCAATGAAAGATGTTGTCTGCCAACTATGTAAATGCAACTTGGCTTCTGTTGCTGTCCACAACAAGATAATTACATGGCCTAAATTAAAGGATCCAGGTGTGCTTTTGAGCACAAGACGTAGTAGCTGCTTTCTTGCCAACATCTCAACTCCCTGCTGGGGGGAGCTTCAGTGACATTCCCACTTTTGCCCATTCATAGACTCTGCTCTCCACAGAGGAAAACCTGAGTATGTAGTTGGATGGGACCATCATGTGCTTACCTAACCTAGATTGTGGGCAGAAATTACTTCAGAAATCAGTTTAAATCCTGTCTTAGTGTGCATTTCTACCTACATATATGAACAACCTGGAAAATTCTTCACATACAAAGTAGATCGTGGAATTTTTTAAGTCACAGGTAGGAAAATCAGATTACTTGAGAGACTAAAGTATGTTTCAATGGTGCAACATCTTAGTCTCTAACAGTGTGGTAGCT
Source organism: Eurypyga helias (assembly GCF_000690775.1). NCBI lineage: Eukaryota > Metazoa > Chordata > Aves > Eurypygiformes > Eurypygidae > Eurypyga > Eurypyga helias. The sequence goes on from NW_010265244.1 coordinate 16,844, forward strand.
TGCATGTAAGAACAGTGGCTGTTTGTATTAATTTTTCTTAGCAAACTGCTACATCAAATGGTAGTAAACTGGGCACTTTTATGACAGTTTTAACAGATACTCCAACTAAGTGGCTGAAGAAACAGAATAAATAGGCATCCACTTGCAAGACATTCGCTTCAGGTCTGAGTTACGTCCCAAAGGAAGGGCTCCTGGGGCATGTCACATGGCTGTTTCCCGTGAATGCAGTGTGTCGGACAACACATTGTTGCTTTTTCCTAAGTCATAAAGACTTCATTCAACACTAGTTCAGTCAATGTGAATTTTGTCCTTGATTTCAGTATTGCATGACCAAAAATCTAGATTCATATAGAAGTAATAACTAAAACAAAAAGAACACCTGGAGGAGATGTTAAAAGGCACAAAATACTGTTAAAAGTCTTCTTGCTGGATCTAACTTTCAGCGGAGATTATCTGTTGAATTGTTACTGGACATTTTCCCCTTCTACTCTCTGATGTATGTCCTAAATTTTGCAGACACCCATGGGTAGTGTATATCACTTACATATCACCTACCTATGCACAGAATATCTTTGGTTTTTAACTACATTAAATGAGTCAGAAATAAGTTATACTGGGAAATTATATATGTCAGCCACTTCCCTTTAATTTGAAAGTCTCAACATACAGCACTTGTTCATCATGTTCCTGGGTTATAAATTGCTAGCAGGATGAATGTTACATAAGGGAAATGTAAACCTCTGAAAAAAATTTAAGCCAATTATGTTGCATGATTTTTCTTTTTCTTTCCTCTTTATCTGCATTTCTGTTTATATACCTACAATCTCTTTTGAAAGTAAAAGCTTTTTTTACACAGTTTATGTGCTTCAAGCTGCCTATTTGAGCTATCAGGATCTATAGACAGTAGCTAACCATATGGTAAAGTATAGATAGTTGTATGGCAGATTTTTTATTTATATATTCAGGCAAAGGTAAATAAAAGATGTAGAAATGCATGCCAATACATTTTTTATTAAAAGGAACGCAAGAATCAGATATCATGGTGACTGCAGAAGCATTTGCAGTGTGGAAATCTACGCAGCATTCATCAGTAGGTCCATCTGATAGTGTCTGCATTCCATGACATATCCTCCTTCCTCATTTTTTAAAAAGACCCTGATCAAAGCATTAATCCAACTTATTATGAGGAAGGAATATAAAATATTTTGTGTTTACTTTCAAAATCTTGCTAACATTGCTATCACAATGTTAAATTTGGAAAAAAAGTTTTCTCATTTAATCACTGAAGGGACTATTCTTATTATATTATATTCTGTATTATTATCTTATATTCCTTATAGCACCTTCCAGTACCTGAAGGGGCTAGAAGAAAGCTGGGGTGGAGGACTTTTTTACAAGGGCCTGCAGTGACAGGACAAGAGGTAATGGGTTTAAATTGAAAGTGGGGAGGTTTAGATTAGATATCAGGGAGAAAAGTTCTTCACGGAGAGGGTGGTGAGGCACTGGAACAGGTTGTCCAGAGAAGCTGTGGATGCCCCATCCCTGGCTGTCTTCAAGGCCAGGCTGGATGAGGCTTTGGAACTAGATGATCTTTAAGGTCCCTTCCAACCCAAATGATTCTATGATTCAATGATTCTCACAAAGAGGAGATGCATAAAACCACATATATTAATATTCATACCTCTCTACACTAGAAATAATTTATTGTCTGGGCATTTTTGCTCAAGTATAAGCAAAATGTGTGTGAATAGCAGCAAAATATTTTCTTAAGGCAGAGATCAAAAAGAACCTGAGTAGGCTGACTTTGAACATGAGTGTTTACAACTGCTTGTCTGTCACAATCAAGATTTACTAAAAAATCACACAAAATATCTGTAACATACACAGTAAGTTTTGAAAACATGCTCAGAAAGCTTTTTATCCTGGATTTTATACAAAATTACAAATAACTGTGTGTGCATGATCACTCTCAAACTTCTATAGAAGGCACTGGTGGCTGTATGCTATCCACTCATTGCATGCCTCTAGCTACTCACTCATGAACCTGCTTTAAAAAAAAAATTTCTTTCCTACTTGTGGCATTTGCATCAGCTGATCACTATCAAGTGCAACGCATTATGTGTGGTATGTCACAGGTTACTTATATATCAAAATATACATTATGGGGGACTGTGACTCTAGAATGTTCTTCCTAGAAAGCTGATCAGTGAGTACCAACAAGGATGTAAGGACAATGGCAAAAAAGCTTGAGAGATTTCCTGCTTTCATGAAAGGAATTTGTAGACAAACATACCTTAATGCTTGAAAACTATTCTAATTTTATGGAATATCACTGTAAGGAAAAATGTGCTAGAGCTAGATGCATATTGGCACGAATCCATCTTTATAAGACTTAGTCCTCCTCAAATATGTTAAATGGAAGATATAAAATGATAAGCAGTGAGAAGGCCAATCAAATCAGTACTTAGTGCACCAGAAATGCAATCATAACGTATGTTTCTGTTTCTCAGGACAGGCATCTCATTTTAAAAATGACTAGCACTAAATCACTGAGATTTTCTGTGGCTTTTAGTTCAGCCACTGAGGGCAAGCAGGAAGGTACCTCCCTACTAACTCTATCACTCTATCCCAAATTTTACTTTTTTTTTAAATTATAGACTATAAGTTTCTAACAAATTCTTCCCTTCAAAAAAAGATAGTTCATAAAATGGGAAGACAATTTTCAGAATACTAAATAGGACTGCCGAGTGTTGAGACTCTCTGGCAGTAGGTTCCAGCTGATAGCACAAGTTGCCCTGCAGTAACACACCGAAAATATAGGAAAAACAAAGTGTTGCAAATAGCTGTGCAAAACCTTAAGTGAGTCCTAAGGAAATGATATCTGAATGCAAGTAGTAAAACCAGGCTAGAAAGTCACACTTAATCCCAGCTTTATGGCAGACCTGGAAGTGAATCAAAATCACCAGTAGAATTGCCCCTGGAAACTATTAATAAGACAGATATCAGCAGTTTGGAGAACAATGGACCTTATATTTAAAAAATTACAGTTGAGTGGTTTTCTAAGGCAATTTCTAACTCACCAGGGTCAAAAGAAGTCTTATCAGACAATATTATTTAGTTAGTTAGTTAGGTAGTTGTGGTGAAGAGTAGCCCTTGGCAGACTTTATGCTATAGGAAGTTTGAGAAAAAACAATGAATATTTTGTAGAGATCACTGCAGGCTTTTGCAAAGGACAATGGGGAAGAGATGCCACCTTAGTTTTAAGCAGAGGCAGAAAAGTCTATAACCATAATTCACAACATAAGCTGACATGTCAGCCTATTTTTCAGAATGTTTAACATACTAATAACTAAAAATAGAATAAACCAAGTGGAACAGAGGAAAACAGAAATTCAAGGCCAAAACCGTGAACCCTTTAAAATTAATAATGTCATCCTGAATGCTCCATAGATAGAAACTGGAGTCAAAATATTGACCATATAAGCTCACAGACTCCACTGCAATGCCACTTTAATGTAGCTGAGATCTTGGCCCCTCTGGGCTGTGTACAGAGGAAGGAGGGGGAACGTTGCCAAAGTAATGTCAAGAAATGTTTCTGGATTTTACTGTCTGAGAATCTCAAAGATAAAATTGCTGAAAAAAAATGCTGGACTTTATGTAGCATTTAGGGTTTGACTGATGCTTCACAAGTAATTATCCTTTTAATGGTTTATCAGAATTTGGATAATAGTTTAAGAGACTTGAAAGTTATTTTTTTAAAACTTTATGATTTTTTCCTTGTGAATATGTCAATATGCACATACTGTGCTTGGTCTTATCACTGGTTACAGTTTGAGATATCTCACTGAAGTGTTTATTAGAAGTCCTCTGATTTTTCATTTTGTATGTTTGCTTTTGTAATAAACATCATCAGCGATACATGGAAAAAAGATTGCACATATCAGAAAGATTGTCACTTGAGCCTGTCAATAGTTTTGATTATAGGAAGAAGTAGAGTTACAAGCTTTTTTTGAAGTTAAGACCTGTACTGGAGATAGGATGGACGTGTTTTTTCCTGCTCTGTTCCTACAGAGAGAGACCACAAAAAGGAACAGAAAAAAATCAGGTCAGGTATGAAACCAAAAAGAAGTGTGCTTAAAATGAGGACCTACATAGGCAGTCATGCAAGGATTTTGAAAAAGAAGTTGGTACTTCATATGAAAATAAGCAAGAGCAGATTTTCCCTTAAGAGAACAGATTCTGTATGTTCTGCCCAAGTACTCAAGGGTTTTTCTCCTTTTTCTGATTAGACAGCTAGATGGCACTGCTACAGCAGAGTACAGAGATTTTAATAGAGGAAGTCTGGAGTCCCTTCAAGACTGCCATAATTTCTGCCACTGTTTTTAGAGGTTTTATATCAATAATACTCAGAGAGAGTATACTTGCGCATATACCGTATGAATAGTTTGAACAGAAGCTTTGTCATCAGGTCCATAGCACATGTTTAAAAGAGACTTTTTAAAATAGGTTAGTAATCTATTCAAAATTCAGAATCTACAGTGATGGAAAGAAGAGATGACATGCACTTTTAGTAAATTATCTCTATGATTGACTACACTCAGAAAATTATATTTTAGCCTGAAGTTACCTAACTTTCAGTTCTAACCACTGGACTTCTGTTTGTTTGGTTTAAGAGCCAGAATTCTCTTTTTTACGTAGATTGCTTAAGACCACGATTTTCTTCAACCTGTTGATTGTTATTTTAGTAGACTTCACTTTTAAAAACTATGATTTGTTTTCCCAGATCTCAGGTCATTACTGGATTGTAGTCCTACAACCTGAAAGTTTTGATTCCTTGTAGAAGACTAATTAACATACCATATGTGCTGTTTCACTAATGCAACACTAACTGTGCTATTGATGAACACAGTAACCTTTGCTGCCAGCCTGTGAAGGGCTGAGAACTGGAATTCAATGTGTGCATGAAAACCAGTATTACATTGATGTTTCTAATACTTTCTTAGTTTTCAATGACCTTTCAAATACAAACTTTCAATGATGTGGTACATTCACTTGCTAATTTCCGTAATACACTTCAAATCACATAATCCAAATTACGTGATTTACATATGTTCAACTTCTTTTATAATTCCCTTTTTATGATCCTTAACAATGTATTTTTATGAGATCTCTGTAGCTTGCCAATTATTTTTTTGTTGAAATGTATATGCCTACTATTATACTAACTTACTAATGCAAAATAAAGAATCCCCTCCCAACATTAACACCATAACCTTTGTAATGAAGCCAAACTTATTATTAAGGGTTTTTTGCTGCCCTAAATTTCTCCTTCATAAAACTGAAACGACTGGTTGGATTTCTTTGTTATGTTCACCACTTGCATTTCAGGTGTCCTGACTTCTGCTCTCAGACAATTTTTTTAAAATGTCATTTCTGAATCTGTATTTGCACTGTTTATTCCTTTCTCTCCACTTTTTAAGATAGATTGTAAGTTCCTGATTCCCCAGGCTTTCCTCCTCACTTTTTGTATTTCCTTCCAGAATTTACTCTACAGGGAAAAAAATTCTACTTTTTTTCTTGAGGCAAACTCCTCCTGACCAGTGGGGGAGCATCATGTGAGTTGTGCAGGCAGTGTTTGGTCAGACTATTAATCTCTCAAAAAATGCTTTTTGAAGAGTGACCTTTCAATACTTTTGATTCACTTGTACAGGCTCGAAGCAGAAAAATCTTGTCTGCTTTAGAAGTCTGCACAGACACCTGAAAAAGTGTCAAAGAAAAGAGTCTAGCTTATTTAGACTGCATGCTTCACTGAGGGATATATGTCTCAAGCTTTACTGTTTAGTAACATTAGGAAATTAATAATTTCAAACAAACCAACCTTCCCAGGTCACAATGAATTCCCTTCAAAGATACGAGAAGAGTGTTTCTATCCCTGAAGCCCTTGTCTTGTTCAGTAGCAATATCTTTATTTTTATTGTATAAAGATGTTATCTATGTGATGTGAATATTCAGTGACATTTGTACTCCTGCAGGTCATGAGTGTCTTCTTGCTTAGCCTTATTACTGATACACTTAATTGTGCTGAACTCTACTTCCTCAAAAGGTATGCAGTAATAGGAATATCCTGGGGCTATTCTAGGATAGCTTTACATGACTAAAGCTGTCTCTGTATCATGCTGAAGAGATATTCCCTTGTTGTCTGGGTCTCTGATGTTTTAAGGAAAGAGGCAAGGTTTTCTTATATGTATCTGGGTCAATAACTACACTTGTTTTCCCCAATGAGATTTGGTTTTCCAGTCACTTTAACTCCTAGCACACACCGTATTAAAGGCTGCTGCTTTCTTTGAGTAGCAACAGACTGAGTACTGGGGGGTATTTATTGCCCTAAAAGGTAAATAAGAGATGGAAGCAATCATGGACTGATCAAACTGTAATATAACGAGACTCAACAGATGCCAACTTCATGGTTAAAGGCTGAGAATAATTATGCTAGTTGTAAAGGTGGATGAAGAAGATGGGAACAGCATGTCCATGATGAAAAGATGGCAAGTAAGACCTTAACAATGAAAGAAAATATAGCAGGCAATGTAACAGATCAAAGAATGCTGACAGGGCAACATACTCCTTCAAACTGGAACTTCACAGAATTTCTCATCAGATGTAATCAGTACATAAGAAATTATTTCTTCAACAAGACAAGGGTACTTGAAAAACACACATCATGTGACACCTGTGGACAGCACACCTCTAAACACTGCACTTAAGTTTAAGCCAAAAGTATAATGAGTTTCTGAAACAGCCACATGCATTCTACATTGCAGTAGCTACCTGCACGACTTTTGAAAAATCATTGATTTTACTTTCATTTTACTATCACTTATATAATCCTTTAATAAATATGTTATTTTCTACCATACTGCATGCAGGGAAACCAAGGACTGCACAAAAAAAAAAAAAAAAAAAAGGCAAAATAGAGACAGGGCAAGGAATCACAATCCATTTGACAATTACGGGGGTGGTTGTGCCATCTCCTTTGAGGAGAGAGAAATCATAGAAGGGTGTGGGTTGGAAGGGATCTTAAAGCCCATCTAGTCCCACCCCCCCTGCCATGGGCAGGGACACCTTCCACTAGACCAGGTTGCTCCAAGCCTCATCCAGCCTGGCCTTGAACACTTCCAGGGATGGGGCTTCCACAGCTTCTCTGGGCAACCTGTGCCAGTGCCTCACCACCCTCTCTGGGAAGAACTTCTTCCTGATATCCAATCTAAACCTCCCCACTTTCAATTTCAACCCGTTACCCCTTGTCCTGTCACTACAGGCCCTTGTAAAAAGTCCCCCCCAGCTTCTTTGTAGCCCCTTCAGGTACTGGAAAGTGCTATAAGGTCTCCCCGGAGCCTTCTCTTCTCCAGGCTGAACAAGCCCAATTCTCGCAGCCTGTCCCCATAGCAGAGGTGCTCCAGCCCTCTGATCATCTTCGTGGCCTCCTCTGGACTCGCTCCAAGTGGTCAATATCCTTCTGATGTTGAGGGCTCCACAGCTGGACGCAGCACTCCAGGTGGGGTCTCACCAGAGCAGAGTACAGGGGCACAATCCCCTCCCTCGACCTGCTGGCCATACGTCTCTGGGTACAGCCCAGGATATGTTTGGCAAGACTCCAGACTACAATCACCAGACTACAAGGAAGTATGATGTCTCCCCTCTCATTACACTTTTCAGAAAATCTCTGTAATATAACTAATCATCTGTTGGCTTTAAAAGAAGCAGAATCTTAACAGGATCTGGATGATACTTTTAAAAAAACTACTTTTCACAGCATGTCAGCATAAAAAATAGCAACATCTATTTCAGGTAAGCAAACTGTAATGTGCAATGGAAACAGATATTTCAGATGGAGCTAGCAGCCAAGCCATGGAAGAAGTCATCAATATATTTGGAGCTTGACTTCAAGGCCATTTGATGATGATGGGATTCTTAATATTGTTGTGAATGAGTTTGGGATTGATACCTTTCAAATAACCCTTTGGAAAGGGATTGGATCTGTAGATGCACTTATGATAATTGTTGACTTTATCAATGGTTCCTCCTATTCAAAACTAACTGCTCTTTTCCTCAACTGCTGCTGTGCTCTGACTGTCATTGCTGACTTGCAGAAAAGATCCCATGAAAACATGAAGCTGAAGAAAGCACAAGGTAAGTCATATTTTTCCCCTTAATTTTTCCATCTTTGACTTAATGTTCTGACCCCCAGTTCAGGTGTGTAATAGGAAAGTCCCACACAAGCCTCTGTCATCCAGGCATCACTCTGGCATCTCTTCTCAGTGTTGCTGCACATGTTCCTGAAAACACATCTGATTGACACACTGCTCGTTACTCTACCCCTCCTCTCACGTTTTTCAAAGTCAAATTTACAGTGTTAGACTGAAGCATCAGTAAGGATCACCTGTTCACTCTTTTCATACACAGCCCTCCACAATGTGCTCCTGATTTAAGTTGTGAAGCTACACTAACAACAAATAAATAATAAACATGTGGATTTCTTAAAGCTAATTTACAGATAAGTCAATTTTTTCCAATGTTATTGTCTTCAAGGGTAGTAGCCTGCCCTGATTCCTGTAGCAGCGAAGTTACAAGAAAGACCCCAGTGAAAAATGGATGCCTGCTACCTGCTTCATGAGAGGAGGCTGGGAAGCATGGCATCTCCAGAGATGTGAGCGACTGCCCCTCTATGGAGAAGACCCCTAAGTGCACTGCAGCCTCCTGCAAGGCTAATCCTGACCATCCTCCTCAGCAGCTGCAGCCTCAAATCAGGTCAGTTTACAATTCAAACATTTTATTTCAGAAAAGCTTTCCCATATGTGTTTACCAGTTTTGCAGTATTTATAATATTGCATTTGTTAGAGTGGTTTCCCATCACTCAGGCATTAGGTCCGTGCAATTAAGTGAGAACCCAGCCCATCAGCTAGATAACGTCCTGAATCAAGGATAAAGCATGCTATAAATCTGGCTGTGCCAACCCATGTACGCATGGAGACTGTGCGTGTCTGTGTAGGCAGGTACACACAAAACTCATACAGAAATAGCTTTTATCTGAATTTTGTTTACATAGTGATATAAGTTTCACAGTTTACTGTGACATTTATTTTTAATTCTCATTACTTACAACCATGTATGGAATAAATATGTTAACTACTTAATATGAGTGCCACTTTGATCAGAATCAAAACCAAAGGTACAATGAAAGCAAAACATTAAGATTTGCTTTTAACTTAGGAAACACATATATGATGCTGCAGCAGAAAAAAATGTATGGGGAACCTTTATCCCATTCATACAGACAGGTAAGTAGATCCATTTTTTTGCATCTACTCCTCTAGCAGCAGTTTTGGACCTGGCACAGAAATTGGAAATGGGTATTCCTTGTATTTTATGTTAGAAAAAGGTGATCACGTTTTTTTTTTTTTCTGTTCTCTTTATCTGATGTGCTTTCAAGTTAAGTACAAAATACCTTTACACCTTTCTTCAAACATTGGAGGAAAAAATGGGTTGGGAAAGCGGTGTCTATACTACTGTTCAGAATGTAGCAAATCCAGAAGCAGAACTTCAATGAATTAGAAAAAGCCACAAAGCTCACTTTTGTTTTATACCAGATGTTCAAGTGTTATATTGAGAGGTAGTGAGGAGTTATAAACCCCAAGGTTTACTCTACATATATTGGAAATTATACAGTAAGTATCTTTTATTATTGTTTGTTAAGAGCCACAGAAAATGCCTTCAAGTTTGAAATAGAATGTGTTAAATGTAATGGACAGAAAATGTAGTACTTGCCTACTGTTTAACACAGCTGCTACCATCATCCCTTACATTTCAGAATAACAATTGCTTAGATTATATCTATTCATCAAAAACCTTTGAGTGGTATGAATAAGAGCAATACCAAAATTTCACAAATTCTATTTTGTTTGTCTGTTAAGATTTTTGCAGTTGCTAATTAGCTAAGAGATATTAATGAAGCCTCCATGTATACAGTATTGGTATCTAATATAACAGGGACAGATCTACTGAGATATTTATTCATTAGGATCTTAAAATGAGAGACAGTTTTAAAAAGAGAATACATTGCAACAGACACCCTCATAATTACAAATTTGCTTCTAATTTTTTTTTTTTTTTTTTTTCTCTTGGCAAATCACAGGTTTCTCCTCAGGGTCAGCAGGGGTGGAGAGGTAGGGGAAGAAGGCAGATTCTATTCATAAAAGCATTCTTAAAAGCATCTCATGCAGTTTTCATGAATGACTATACCCCTACAACAACAAAAACTAAGAACTCAGTTACCCTGTCACAAATTTTGTTATTGTACACCATAATCAGGCTTGAACAGGAGAGAGCACAAGAATGCAGCTGTCTACAGAAAGAGCTCCTGGTTTACATAATGACATTGAGAGTAGTAAGTGTGTTAAAATGAACTAGATTAATTATAATCTGCCTTTATATAAATAATTTTCTTTCACTGTTGCTATGGGAAAAAAATTATGGTAATTTATTTTATTTGAATGTGAAGGAGAGCATTGATTTCTGTTGCAGAGATTTTACCAGAGATCTTAGCAGAGATCCGTCCTGCAAACTTTCTAGATGCAGCACATTCATTCGTTCTGGGCAAGAAATACTGAAGGAGATCTGTACAGATTAAGCTCCAAGAACCAGAAACTAAGGTCAGTGATATAGCTGTATACATCTCCTCAACTCTAAACAGTAGCAATGTTCCTGTCCAAATAAAGTCCAAACTTATCTTCTTTTGAATTGATATTCCTCCCCTCCTGCTCTCCCACTGAAAGTACATAGTCAAAAAAAATATCTTTTTTTTCCTCAGCCTCAGACATGCTCTCCATTTATAATCTGGTCTCTTGCTAGATTTCCTTACAGTAACACACACTTTATGACCTGACCCACAGCACTTCATTTTTACTTGTCTCAGTCACCCTTCCATAATGTTCTGGAGAAGAGAAGATTGGTACTGAAATTCCCTCAGCAATTTAAAAAGTCAAACAGGTGCTTGACTGAACTCATGCATTTAGAAACCAGTGGATGTTCAAGGCTGGAGTGTCTTAAATACCCAACAGAGACACATGCATGTTTCCCTCCCCACCAGCTTCTATTTCTGTGGATTAAGCAAACAAGTTAATTCTTCTGAAAGTTGTGGTGAAGGAAAATAAAATAACTGCCCTTAAAGTTCTGGTATTGCTGGCTCCTAAAGCAAACCACATAAAAATGTCCACCAAATGAAATCATGTCAACCCCGTCAAGTCAAAACCTACAGCCAGCTGGTCATTAAGCCCTGAATAAAGGATGCTGTTCTGAACTAAACTTATAATTGATCTCTATTTCTTTGTTGATATTATAAAGCAATCACTGAGGGTTTCCATAGTAACAAGTGAGCTAATTTTTAATTTTAAAGCTCTCTTATGCACTTAACATACAGATACAGTGGGATAATTGACAGGGAATAGTGTCCCTGCTTTCCTGGTATTATTTAACCAGAGCAGGCTAAAGTAAAGCATGGTTTTCAGTGAAACTGGAGATTTATTTTCCCTCCTCTGTAAGAACATGAAAAAAACTTTACAATTTACTTACATCTTTGGTTTCTGCGTTTGCTCTTGTACATAGTCATTCTGAAGAAATTCCACTTTCTAAGAAGTAATTGCCTTGAACACAAAAGAGATGAGATCGTGCTTCTGCTTTGCAGTGAGACAGTTGCTCACTGACAGAAGGTAACCAGCAATCTCTCAGAGAAAGGCAGGGTAATACCATTCTCCTAAAATCCAGGGGAGATGCTACTGGCTCTAACTATTTTCTGTTACAAAGCTCAGAGATGAAATACATATATTTTCATATTTTTTCAAATGTGTTTGATACCAGATAATAAAATATAAAAAGCATATAGAACCATGTAATCAGACAAAGTGGGGTAATGTGCTATTTGACAGTCTGACACCAAGACTCCTTGAAAAATCCCTGATATAACCAAAATTGCATAAATGACCTCATAAACTAATAAAAACAACTTTTCATTGAGAGGTCTTAGAATTATGCATATGAGTTCATTAAAATATTTTGGGCTAAATTTTCAGGCAAAATTACTATTAAAAAAAAAATAAATCAATGCATGTTGATCAATGAAATCCTGACTACAGGTTTGAGCTCATGAATAGGTTGTTCAGGAAATAACACATAAAATGTGGGTTTGTTTGTTTGTTTGTTTTTTTCATGCCTATGCTTACTTGTGCATTTTGTTTCAATGATTTAACCAACATTCTGCTGACTGCTCATTTTTATAACTACTTCATTGCCCGCTAGTATGTTGAATCACAAGGTTATGGGAAAAGGAGTGGCAGCATTGTATGCACATACATGTATGTTACCATTTCAAAGACTCCAGACATCTTTATTAACAGAGCAGGGGAAAGGGGAAGAAATTCTTGCCTGGCTGGGGAGATGAGAGGTATGATGACATTCAAGAAAGGAGATGTCAGTGACAGCTATGGAGTTGGAAAGTGGTGGAAATTCCAGCTCATTCAGCAATAAATCTGTCCTCACTAAAATTGTGTGAAAGTATTTTAACGTTTTAAAAAATTAATGTTTTGAGGTGCCCTTCATGTTTTGAGGTCTTGATCCCAGATACCACAAGTACAGAAGTGTCAACGGATTAGAGATAGAGGGTGCAATAATGAAAAAATAATAATTAAAATGACTGAAATGTCTTGAAAACTACTAATAATAATCTTATTGCTGTTTAAAATTAACAGATTCACAACAGCCCTCTAAACTACTCAAATAAATCTAAAGCTAATATCTTTGAGTTGCATTAAAAAAATAACATCTGGTGCCTATGGATCATTCATGTTTCATAAAGTAAAAACCAATTGTTGCAACATCCATTATCTAAAGATAATGCAATATTATAAAGATAATACCTTTATTTCCCTGTCAGATTTTTCTTTATATCTCCACTATAACCATTTTTAGTTCTGTGCATCTTTTAATTTTCCTTTCAGTTGTTCAGTAGCCACATATTCTCACACCAGCACACCTCTATCTACTGAAGTGTAATCTTTAATTTTTATTGGATCTATTAATCCACTTTTCCTCCCTCTGTCAAAAGCTGTCCACTTATCTTTACATTTGCTTTGGATTTGTATCAGCATAATGGTTGGACTTGATGATCTTAAAGGTATTTTCTGTCCTAAAAGATTCTGTGTACTGATTCTATAATTCTATAAAAAATATATCCTGAAGAAAGTGAAAGCAGTGGATGAATTTTTAAAATTTATTTAGCATTTCAACTACAGTCATCTCAAAATGCCATAGTTGAAATAACACCATCTCTATTGTGGAGGTCAGCAGAAAGGTGGGAAATTGCAAAGCACATCCACAGTGACAGGAAAGAAAAAATTTGGTTAAGTAATTGCTAAACGTAGTGGCAGACAAGATGTCTGTACCATATAGAAAGACCCAGCATGCCATATAGTCAAACAACATTGCACTGTTTATATACATTTTTGCAGTAATTCATATGCGTGGAGGATAATTCCCCAGTTTTCCTGCTTTATTTGTTTCTGTGAGTTAATTTCCAGTAGAAACAGGTCTGTGATCTGACTCAGACTACAGAGATCTGTGGTCTCCCTTCAGATTTGCTGCTTTGTGTAGCAACCTTTGTTCCCTTTTCTTGCTCTTCTCTTACTTCTACATGAAGGCTCTCATCCATATAATTCAGTTCAAATTTTCCTTCTTTAATCGATTTGGTGAGATGTCTGCAATCTTTTCCCTTAGCCCACATTAACTATAGAATTCATTCCTTTTTCTTATCATTGGTGTCCAAATTTCCATTAATTATTGTTATGTGTTTAACCTAGACATATGTTACTAACTCTGCATATTATATTACACATACCACATACACCAACATATATATTTTTTCCATTGTTCTTTTGTGCATTATTATATTACAACTATGTATTTGTAGGCAAATATGTTGGTAATAGTATAATACAAAAGTATAAACTAAATGGAAATTTCATGGGATAGGAATTAATTTATTTTAAATTAATGATCCCTGAAAACACAGTCTTTATTAGTTTTAGTTTGTGTTAATCTGATTACTTCTTCAGTATAATCAAATGCATTTGCTAAAAAACAAGGTAAATACACTGTTTGGTGAATTGTTCTAGGTCTGTTCATTAAAAACATTGCAAAAAAAAAAGTATTTGAATGTTCTGGCTGTCTTTCAGAGGGCACGGTAGCCTCCTGTTTCGCTGTTACTGTTTGCTGTAAGGGGAGTTTAAAATTCACTTTCACACTATTACAGCTTTAAAAAAAGTCAGAATCTTTCATATGGCTGGTTAAATGCAGCAAGCTTAGTGAGGTGGGAAGAAATGAATGGAACATCTCAGCAACAAAAATCACCTACTCACATTAAGCTTATTACCTTTCTACAAAGACACATCTTCTTAAATGATTTTTAAAAATGCAAATATTCTTAAAACAGTCTGTTGGAATAAACTTTATCAGCTCATTGTTGGTGGTAAAAGAAATAATGTCTACATCTGCACATTCCGTATCACCTCTCATTTTTCTCTCCTCCCCAACTTACAGGTCCTAATAAGGAGTTAATCTTTTAATACTGCCATGAATTTCTCAACTGTTTCCTAAGCAAAGGGAAATAAAATATACAGATATTTTACAAATATAACTTCTGACTTGAATGTCACATATTACTCATCAATAAACACTTAGTCTGGGCTGTATCCTCAATTTTATTTTTAATGAGCAGATCTTAGGCAAAAAAAGGAAAGTGGAGGAGGCTTAAAGTATGTTGTGTCTCTCAGTGTTTAATTCAATGCACCCAAAGAGTCTTCTTAGATAATATCCTTCTGAGGCTTCTACTATGCTTTTTTTTATGATGTCAGCTAAGAAAATATTACATCTATGAACATGAATTATATTTTTTTTCTTGAAATAAATATGTTTAGGGATATGTCAACATTTAACCCCTTTCAAGGAATAAATAATCCTTAATACAATTATTGATGCATTAAAATTATGCACTTGATATCTATGCACCTTTTACTGGTAAAACTTTGGACAATCATCTGACAACAACACTTTTTAACGTGGTTTTACATTAGATAAATAAAATTCACTTTGCCAAGAAATGTCATTTAGCTATTAAAGCAGGTTTATGATAACATATTCTCTTTAAGATGTAATGAGGACAGAGCTTAAAATATTGGTGAAACCTTAACACTGCTACAATACTGAGCATGCTGTGCCAAGCAGAGTAAGAAAGAGCAATATTTGACTTCTTATGCTTACAAGTATAAATTAGACTTTCATAAATGCTTTTCAAGACACAACAAAGCTGGCTAGCAGTACTAAAACAGATTAGAAATAAAGGCTGATACGAGTGCCAAAGAAGGAAAAACATAGTAAAACATTACCTGTAGGCTGAAGGGTTCGTTTCAGCTGTGTAAACTTTGATGCCTAGCAATACTTCGATGATTTATGGCATCTGATACATCCACACAGTGCCAGCAAATACCGTGAAGGACCTGTATGAAACCTACAACATTCTAGAGCACTCTGCTGAAGCCAAATCCATCTTAAATGGCTCCAGGCAAATCTTTAGGCAACTGAACCTGACCCAGAGAGTTTGTATTTTAACCTCTCCCTGATAGTTGCCATTATTCTCCAGCTTTTTTATAATTAGGGTCATTGTTCCCTAAAAGTGGTTCCAAGATGAACCCTAAGGCCTTGACCCTGCACAAATTGATGGAGGAGGAGAACCCCTACAGAGATCCACTGAAACCCAGGTGGGGAGTGGGAAGAATCCTGCCTGTTGCAGGCCTGTGATTGGTTCTGGTGGGAATTATATGGAAAGAGTAAATGATAAGGTGTATGACTGAGAAAATTTAAATATCCTCAAGGAGGTCGCTATTTGTTAGCACCCAATCCACACCTGATTGTATGGATTAAATCTTGTGTGGATAAAAGAGAAATAATGTAGCATAATACTTTAAAATCAGCAGTACTTCCTTTTACTAAATGCCAAAAAAATCCTGTCAAAATGTTTTAACGGTGTTTCTTTACTTCAGCCAGTTTTTAATCTGCCCAAGTGTTCATATCCAGAAGAATGTACAGTTTGCAAGATTTCGTGAAAACCTCAAATATTCATTAAAAGCTGTGTTTGAATGAAATTTGTTACATTCACAGCATTCCCATCATTTACTGATTTAGAAAAAATGTCAGAAGAAATTATTTTTTTCTGGAGATGTTTGACTTTGAGAAAACTATTTGGATGGTTCTTATCTATATTATCTTCTACATTTCTGCTGACCTATTTTACTTTTCTTCAGCACCATCAGACAATAATGACACTTCACCACAAAAGATTCTGTTTTAAATAGCAGGAGAAAGCCCCTAAGGTACCGGTCCTACTTTCAGCAGAGGCAATTTTCTCTTTTTCAATGAAGCTTCTTCACTAGAATATCATTTGTCTCATTGTTATACTAGCATTTTTCTTTAATCTATAAGGAATTCACTGCCAAGCCTCACTCATTAGACTAACCTTTTTTCATCAGATGTCGTTATTACCATTTAGCAGTATGATCACAGAGGTATAAATAAAGCATGACACCTTCTTTCTCAGGTAGGAGCCCATACCGGCTCATCCTCCTGTCCCTTGACCTGTTCACAGCACATTCTCATTCCTCCAAGAGCATTAGAAAAGCATTTGGATATTTTTCTGTGCCTAATAACTTCTAAAGTTTACAGTGTTGTTTCCTACAAATATAAGGTTAGGATCAACATCCACATGTCTGAAAGTAAAATATTTATCTAAAAGTAAAGACAGGAATTTCAAAGAATCACAAAAAGTAAGAAAAAGAATCCCCAACTAAGTAGAGGTACTTCATAACACTCCTCAGATACATGAAATGCTAACACACACACACACAAAGAACTATTTGTGAACAAGCCATTTTCTGTGTCTCTGGGGGTTAGAACAGTCATGGACATAGACTGTAGCAACAGAGATTTAAATGAGTTGTTTGGAAGCTAACTTTGATATTGGT
Source organism: Eurypyga helias (assembly GCF_000690775.1). Taxonomy (NCBI): domain Eukaryota; kingdom Metazoa; phylum Chordata; class Aves; order Eurypygiformes; family Eurypygidae; genus Eurypyga; species Eurypyga helias. The sequence goes on from NW_010265244.1 coordinate 33,967, forward strand.
AAGGGTAGCTATACATTGCCTAAGAAGTATCTGTATCACTGGAGGACTTTAGAATAGGTTAGGTATCTCAGCTTAGGAGACAGCTAAGGTGAAATCTTGTAGTTTCTTCCAAGTCTTACTTGTGATCCCATGTGGTCCAGATAAAATAGATATCATCATAAGGTCCAACACTAGCTAAGATTCCATCTATGTTTGTCCTTCAGCCTTATAGGGATGGAGCAGGCTAGGGGAACACTAAGATGACACGGGGAGAACTTATACCAAGAAGTGTGTAGCAGCTAGCTAATGTCCATTACCTACTTTTAGGGAATCCTGACAGACCAACTTTTCTTGACTACAGAGTGGCTTCTCCAACTGGGAATGAATGGGATCACCTGTAGTGGAAGCCTGCTCTGAATCTTCCAGCTACAGACACTGGTCTGTTAACTCAAGCACCTATGGATACAAATGATGGAATACCCTTCAGAAGTGCTGTGTGCCTTCAATTACATTTGCGTAACTGCCAAAAGATTCAGAGGACCTGGAATACAGATATACTGGAAGCCTGAACCTTCTCCTTTGCAGTTCAGTTTTTACACCAAGAACTGCTTTGCAACTTTCGCCCCATTCCCAAAGATTATCATGGGCTCTAGAGAGGTGTGATAGCTCCCCAGATCTAACTTCTTCCTCATTACCTTATATAACGCTTGAGGGAAACTTGGCCAGTTCAATCCTGTTCCCAGCTCCAAAATGAATAACGCAGTTGTGAATGACTGATAACTCTTGCTTTTTTGCAAAAAAAGTGCTGTGCACAGTAAGTACAGTCCCTTTGGACCAGTAGCAATAACATAAAGCTTTCTGTTCCTCCACCTGAGGAACATTTAGCTATTATTTTAAACCAAGTATAATAAGATATTCCTCTCTGAAATGTCTGAAAAAACCAGTTAAACTTCAGGCTCAGAGTTAGATATTCTATATGATTCTAAAGTGGAAAAATGCATCGTCCCTTCTGCTTTGGTAAGTGGAAAAAAAGGTAAATCAATCTCAGATGAATGCCATTCTGACTCCTTTCCATTTGCTTTACACACTCTGTAAGATCCAAGTTTGTTTCTCCTATCTTAGATCAGTTTCTCTCCTAATCCATCTCAGTTCATGACAAGTTTGTTCTTGGCTAGTTTCCTTTTGGTTTTGAGAAATTTCAGTGTTCTGTTTTGTTTTTCCTAAGTCCTGGCTTCTTTTCATCTCATCTTTAATTGTATTTTAGCCAGCTTCTATCTTGCCCTGACAGGTTTTCATTTGCTCTGCTGTATGCTTCGGTCGCTAGTTTGGCTGGGAGTTTTCATCATCTTTTATTTCATCCTGATGAGATTGTCACCATCCAGCAACAATACTTCTTAGTTACTTTCATGCTATTTCTAAACACCTGGTTAACAATTTAGATGGTCTTAAGAGATCTGCTTCAAACTTCTCTGATTATGGGAATAAAATACACTTCCCATCTATTAAAAGGAGTAAGAAAGTTTGTGTCCCAAATTATTTTCCAAATGTAAACCAACACTACACTCAAAAACATGTTTTCTTCAGGATTTGCATTAATATAATTTAAAATACAAATGTTTTATAAAGAAGTGGTCTGCATTTTTCTGACTATTAAACTATTTCTTAGTAATTCAAATTATGAGCCATATTATTAGAAAAGCTTCCCTATATTTCACCTTACAGTAATGCTTTCAATGATCATGATCTTTAATATTTTGCACAACATATTAGTTACAGTTCACAGATTTTTCTAAATACATCAGACACACAATCCTGTACCTGGAAACACATTAATTTAATATGAAATTGTAGAAAAATGGCAATCAGATTTATAGTAACAATTTTTACCTATGCTAGTTAGTATTATGAATTTCATTAGCCTAGGTAATAAGTCTAGAATTAGTATTTCAAAATGTAATAGTTTTGTAAATTTTGTTACTGTAAAAATTTCCAGTCCAAAATTCCAAAATTTCCAATTATTAATCCTAGTGGAAAACCTTCAGAATGTCAATAGAAATTTTTTCTTCCTTGTTGGCAAATCTGAAATAAGTCATGGTGCCTGTATCAGGTACCAATTTCCACCATCTCAGAGCTAGTAGATCTTATAGGATGCAAAAGCAGCTCTGCTGAGTTTAAAAAATATTTTAATAGACAAGGAAGCGCTCAATTGTGGATTTAATAAAGCATGCTCATATATATTGTTTCTAAATAAACAATGTGCTGAATACTGGTGAGTTTTCATGAAAGATTTAAGACAGCTTTTTCTATCAAGCTATCTTGATTCTGCTTAAGTAACAAAATCATTCCACTTCAATATAGAAAGTTGTTTTTAACGGGAATTACATTCACTGTGTCATAATCTGCAAACAGATGATATCCATTTTAATTTGATTAGTGACATGTGATTCAATGCTGCCCTGTTATACTTCTCACATTCCTTTTAATTATCACACTGAGGAGACAGGTCAGCATGCTAAATTAATGGGACAAACCTTGCAAACAGAATCCATTTTGCATAACCCAACAACAATACACCTGAAATTCATGCATCTTGATTCTGCTTAAGGGCTCAGGAGTACTTGAACACTTCAAACAGGTTTTTCAGACATAGTCATTTGAAGAAACCTCTTGCTATAATCACCAGCGCACTATGAGATCCCACTTTAAAGTTTTTATGCTTGTTGCAACAGCATTAACATACGTTCAAAATACATTTTCAGTTTTTCACTCTGGTGAACGTTGTCTTACTTTGTCTACAAAACAGAACAGGGAGAACTTGAGAAAGAACCTCTTGTGAACAAATGAGGTACTTAAAATGTCCATTTAGGGCTCACAGCAATGCAGACTGACGGTGTTTGATGGTACCGCCAATGAACAGCTGCTGCTTCAACCTTTCAATTCAGACATGCTTTTATAACAACAACCAAGAGAAAGCTGAAAATGTTCCATGTTCTGTGCTCATTGTATGGGACCTTTCTTTCTCAGCGTGTAGGACTCAAGACAATTTTAGTCATAATCAATCAGTGTAATGGATGGTTTGAGAGGGAGAATAAGGCTTTTCATGGACATGAAAAGTAGAAGAAAATTTATTTTTGGAGTGATGGAAAAAGCTGTATTATAACAATTCCCTACCAGAGGATGCTAAAGGATGTAACACTATTGGTACACGTACAGCATCATCTTTTGCATTGCAGGGCTCTACTCACTGTGAGCAAAATACTGGTGTGACTCCAACTTCACAACTGCTTCTACTTTGTTTTTTGGCAGGGAGAGCAAAATACTATAAAGAAGTTATTACAGTAAAATTATTAATGTAACTCATTTCATGTCTTAATTAGACTGGTGCATGGGTGGAGAGGAAGCACCTTTGCCTCAGTCTGAATGAGGCTGCATGTCTATGGTGGGATTGCATACCTTCTGAGTCAGCTGAATTCATAGGTTCAGGTTTTAGAAAATGCCAGCTATATGGCAACTTCTCTAAACATACAATGAATCAAGGACAATTTCTGAGTCAATGGTATCCTATATAAAACCAGAATATTTTCTCTATGATGATAGCAAGACAAATTATTTGGGGTTTTTTATGCTCAAATAAGTTTGAGCATAAATATAACAGTGCTACGTAGCATTTAATGCCCAAAGCTGTACTTTTTCAATGAAAAACTTTAAACGTGTTTTTTACCCATTTGCGAAAAGGACATCAAATATTTGAAACTGATTTTGCATTTAAAAAATTGTGGCTAATGGCTAGAAACCCAACATTTTAAAGAAATAAAAGAATCGTTGTTAGGAATAAAGGGCATCAGAATACGCTTTTGCATGATAAAGTATTTCCAAATCAAATACATTCTATGTTTAGGGAGGTTTCAAAAGCACAAGAAGCAAGAGGAACTTGGAAAGACTAGTACTTCTCACCTTGGGGTTTTACTACTAAATATTCAAATCATGTTGCAAATTATCTGCTAAAAATGCACATAGCAACTCTTTTCAATGGGATGCTGAAACACAGAAACAAGAAGTGTATTCCCAATGACCTAAAAACAAATTGAAAAGAGATATTAATACAGTAGAGGACATAAAAAACATTTTATCCCCTCATGGGTTTCGCAGGAAAACTGCTTTCTTGTCAGGGTAAATAATTAGGAGACTGTGTGTGGAAATATGAAACAAAAGTATGCAAGATATTGTATTAAAATCTAGCCTAAAATCATCAGCATTGAAAAATTTAAGTGCCAAGATTTCTATTTCTTGTCTGTGGCACCTTAGAAGGATAAAAGCATTTCAGATAACATGAGAATAGCAACTTCTGGAGGTAGTCTGTTCAGAGAAGATACCAAAACCACAGGGACATCCAAAGCAATTTTTGAAAAATCTGTCCCAAGATCACTTCCATTCTTGAAAATTTCTGTTCTTGGCTCAGCTAGACCAGACAAAACATGCTTATATTTTTAAATGAAGTTTGGGTTTACAGATAAGAAAAATCCTTTGTGATACTGCAGAAAAATAAAAAAGAAAAAGATTTAAGAAAGGCAGTGCTGCTACTCACCATTTATCTCTGGACTGAAATCCCTGCTCATGTTTTAGAATATAAAATGCATAGCAAATTACTTTGAAACTAATATTCATAGGACAACTAATGTTGCACTGAACAAGCAGCTCCCTCCTGCCACTACTGAAAGAGTAAGGTAGCTTCAGAAGCTTTCACGAGGTTTTTCATAACTGTTGACTACATATATAAGTACATAAGTCAATATTTCTAAAAGGTAAAGGTAAGAAAAGGTACACATCCTCTCAAACAGAGTTTGTTCCATCCCTCAGAGCAACGATTTACAGAAAGGAGATTTTTAATTACAGAACAATAAAATGAGACTCTCTGCTCTGAAGTATGACAGGAACATTAAATTTTCTGGGAGGTTAAGTAAAATCAGACAAAAATTTTAATCCACAAATTCTTTTACACACAATAAAAAAATGCTGTGAATGGTCCACATTTATCACTGAGTTAAAATCTCTCATTTAAGGCCACCTACACTTTAATCTTTGTAATGCGGACCCAAGACAGTCTGGATTCAGTTTACTTTTTGCCAAATGAAAACCAATACAATGCAATTTTGTCATTTTATAAATCCCAAACCTGGACTATTCCACTTGGAAAACAGAGAGATGAGCCCTGAATGTTATGTACTTATGACCCAGATATTTATGAAAATGAGGTTTGGATAATGAAGGTCCTGCAATCAAATTTGGACAATGAAGGTCCATTTGGAATCAAATGCTAGAAAAAATTAGCGTGAAAAGATTTAGTTTAGATTTCCTCATCGGCATTGAGCTTAGTCTCAGTCACCTTTCCTGGTGGCTTTATGCTTTCACTGTGGTGAAAGGGCTTCCTTTGAGATTGGCAAAGGAATAAATGAAAAAAAAACCATTATTCTGTCAATTTTACCCAGGGATCTAGCACACTGATTTTCTTTGGCAAACATTCCTGTGTGCAAAGAAGAAAAACTGCAAGATCATGTCCAACATATGATGAAATCAAATTGATCCAATTTTAAACTAAAAGACACACAGTAAAAATTATGATTGACATTTTCAGCAACTTCCAGTAACTGTAAAAATAAATCTACATGAAAAACTGAGGTGGCATTAACTGATATAAAAATTATTGCAGAAAACATTATATATTCTCAAAGCTGTACTGTGGACCAGAAAATCAAAATACACTGAAATATTTCTTTTCAGAGTTTCATATGGCTTTTGTCAGCACCCTACTGCTGAATATTTTGAACAGCAATCAAAATATAGCAAATGTGACTGAATGGGAAGGGGAAGTGTGGAAATCAATAGTCTGGATGGAAGCGTCCAGTGTAGGAATATAGTCCTGTCAAGTGGATTTGTGATGAATTTTCTCACAGTTAAATCCACCCCAGCAGAACAGTGTCACAAATTCCACACTGTTCTGACAGCAGCAGAACATGTGACAATTATTTTTAAAGAGATTAATATTTTAAAAGAGGCTATCAGGACACAGGTCTATTGAGCAGCCCCCATTGAGATTAATAAATGTTAGTGAAATTGTTTTTCAAATGTTAGCAAAGGAATTGCTTCTGAATAACACAAACTAACAACGTTTAAAACGCCTGACTTTGAGGAAGGGGAAACGGGATTATGTTCCTTTTCAGTTATGATACAGAAAACATATAATGAGGTTCAAGAACATGGTATTTTTTATTAATGGGTTCAAGATGAAGAAAATAGTCAAATTTTCAGCTGTTGTAAATTGGAGGCTATTATATTACTTAGTTGCGTACATTCATGGATGACTGAGTTCCATGATGTGGGAAATTTTATGTTATACAGCATAAATTCAGGAAAAATAATCAAAATTATTTCAATTTAAATTAACTGAACATTTCGCTCACAATTCTTAATTTTCCAATTCAGTGAACTTAATAGCCTCATCTTTCAAACAGAGGCATAAATTTGATCTGTAAATGGTGTCTCTGGCTAAACATATGGCTAATCACACCATTTCACTGCCCAATCTTTTCTCTTTTGGTAAAAGCATCTTATTGGAAGCAGTCTTGAAATTTTTGTTGGAGTCAGTATTTCCAAGGATGACTGCACTAGCGTATACAAATGTGCAGCCCTTCAGAAAATTGCTGAAAAATAGGTGTCTAAATTTCAATAAAGAAGCTTTAAGGAGTTCCCTTAATAATTGCGCCTATGAAGTGACGCACGCTTAAACCATGATCTAGGATTTATCTTGATATACTACCAAATATGGAGGATGTTAAACATCTTAAGCAAAACAAAATACTGCAAAGGAAACTAGAATTAAATCATCATAATGACAAATACAGCTTTAGAAGTTCCTTTCATAATGCAGGCATATTTTCTTGTTTTGTGAAGTTATAGATCATTTAAAAAAAGTTTTTAGCATTTTAAAATAAATTCCACCTATTGCAACATTATCATCACAGCTTATTATACGTTGAGATTGCTACATTCCACCTAACAAAAATGTCATTGCATTTATTGTCTCATCTCACTAGAAATCTCAGCAGCATTTCATTAAAATCCAATATAAAAATATAGCAATTTAAAACAAATACATGAATTTCTCTACAAAGGCTCCATTAAAAAACAACAAAAAAAACCTCGAACCATCTGACCAGGTAAAGTATCCAATCACTCCCAGTAAATGTTATGCAGTTTCAATAAATGGATACTTTACTAATTAAGAATTGTTCTCATTTTCATATGCAATGTTACTTGTTTCAGACAATTGTCAGACCTATATGTTATATAACAAAAATAGGCTTCTTCCAAGCTCTGAACTCTTCCAAATTTGATTCAACATGTCACTTGGACCTAACCTGTAAAAAACTGGAAGACACAGAGAGGTTACCTATGCTGAAGTTGGAGCATCCTATGCTTTGTTATCTGTGTGATAACTTACCCACAGAAACTAACAGAACATAGGTGGAATAAGCCCATCTAACCTCTGATTTTAAAGTGATCAATGTGGATGAATGGATGCATTCCTTTATTCAAATTGATGTAAGATTCAAAAGGTGATTCATCATTAATTTGAAAAGTGTGTATGTATTTGAACAGGGGATAAAAATGCAAATTTAAGATACTCTAAATCAAAATCTAGTCATGACCAAAATGATAATGTTCTTTCCTTATATTTTAAGTTTTTTACATTGAAAGATTGCAGACCATTATAGAGACTAATCACCAAGTTATTCATAATTTCCTACCAGTTTAGCAATTAATTGCACTGCAGTGAGCCCCAAAATCTGGAACATTCAGCATCTGTATTCTGAACATGTTAATAAGAACCTAAGGCAAATCAACCAAAAAGAAAGTAAAGGTGAAATTTCCCTACGAATCATTCACAACTGACCAACAGTTATTTGTTTGGGCTTGATTTGTCTTTTTGAAGCTGTGGCTCAAGGTGTATTGGGTAAAATCACCCAGGCATATAACACTTAGTGCTTTGCAGCAGATGCGTTCTGCAGGATATTTAGCCTCCTCTTCCTAGAGATGATGTATTGCGTTCATTCTTCTGTGAGTTGAGGTGGCTCTTCAACAATAGCACCAAAGAAATTTCTTGCTTCTTTACACTAAGGTGTCATTTTTATCCGTTACACCAATTTGCCAGAATGGGAGAGATAGATGGGACCATTTGTAGTTAGTAAGTGAGCTTATTTTTTTCCCAGTTTTATCACTGAAGTGTTATTCGTATTCATGAATATTCTTTCAGTGACTAGATTTTACTTATTTCCCAGGTCATTTTCAATATTCTTTTTTTTACCTCACTTATTTCTATTATCAAAATCAAAAGTGATACATAATACTATTTTATCAGTTTCCTTATCACAGAAAATTCTTCTTACTTTTAAGTATTTGTCTTCTTACATTTACGTATTTGCCAGTATTTGTCTGGCAGCTAGCTGCACAGTCACCAGTCAACTTGGCCTTTTTTTGCCTTTTCTCTCACTAATATTTTGCAAATCTATTGTTTTTCTTATACATGTCATGTTTTGGGCATTATAGTTGCCATAAGAACTTCCTAGGCTCTGTTTTTCACATGCTCTTCTTCTGTCACTGTTCATTAGATGCTTTTTGCTCTTTTCTTGTCTAAAAATTTTGTCTGGAAAACATTTTTTTATAGCCAACCATGTAAAACTGGAATCTTTTGTAACATTTATTACTCAGTTTTCTGTAAGCCAGCGGAAAAATAATTTAAAAAAAGAAAAAATCATGTTTGCTGCAAGCTGGGAAATATGCATAGAATGGGATTCCACATGCATATTTAATACCCATAATAATCAAATAAAACAACATGCTCGAGAAAACTCTACATAACAGTAGTCTCAAGTACCAGATGTTAAAATTTACACGAGACCCTATGGAGAATCAGAGGAATTATGAGAGTGCAGGGGGAAACTGTTGAACAGGATGAGCCAGAGAAAAAGGGAGAAACACTGATATTCTAGAGAAGAAGGAATGAGGCAGAACATATCTTTTTATTATCAAAGTTTCAGTTAAATCTTTCCAAAACAGTCTGACCGACGACGTTTTGTCTTCAGCAGGTCAGATGAAGAGGGAGTGCTGCTTTGAGAAAGCCTACTTCCGTTAATTAGAACGCACCGCCTGAATTTTACCTATGGAAAAGAGATCATGAAACTGCACCGCTGACAATTACACGAGTGATGAGACAGAGCCAGTAGCACATGGGTTTATAAGCAGAGGGAGTGACCTTCAGCTACTACTCTTTTCCCTAAGGAAAAACTTAAAAAGGACGAAATCTTTACACTAAAATCTCCCGTCTCTTGCGCTGAGGACCACTCCAGTCTCACAGCTGTGTCTCCAGTGCCCCCTGCTGGCACTGCAACTCCCTAACTAGGACGTTCCTCCCGAAACGAGTTCCTGGTGACTGTGGGAGTTGATGTAAGCAGGAATTTCTTGTGGGAATTATAACTGTGATTAATTCTTCTTGCTTCTACAAATTTTTGTGTTGTTCTTTGTGGACATGTAGGGCTTTTAAGGAGAGCTACTTGTTTGCATTCCCATCAAGCATTACAAATGATGGGTGGAAGATTCTCATCCTTATTAGTGCATTCGAATGAGGGAAAAAAATAGCTCTTATACGAAAATCTGGGAGTTATAATATAGCCTAGAGCAGGCACTTAATTTATAGTAGGGAAAAGGTAATTGTCTATAATAGCCAGCTTCAGATTCAGTGTGACCAGGTTGCTTTAATTTGAACGAGTATGCCCAAATTATGCCCTGAGGTTGCAATTACAGTTGTGTTCTCTGATCTGCTGGTTTTGAGTTGAGGTACTTCTTGCCTATCTGAAAATCCTTTACAGCCAAGGAAGATCTTGGCTCTCAGTCACACTACAGCTGAAGAGGTCTATCATCTTAAAGTGGCACCTTAAAGTGGGAAGGCATAAAATGCAAACATTGTACTATCCAGTATGAAAAAAATGGACAACACATACTGGAAAAAAAGAGATACAGAGAGAGCAGTTGCCTGACAAGCATTAGGACAAAAACAGCAAATACTATTTTTTGTTCAAACCTTGAGACAGGTCACCACAATTTTTACACAGATCTGGTGAAGTCAGGTTTCTATGCAAACATTTCAGAGGAATCCCAAGAAATAGATAACTCTTTCTTATCATCTCAAACAGAGTACATGCAAAATTCCCATTACTAATACTTTTTGAATGCTTTATTTGCTTTATAAGTCTTAGTTAAAAAAGTGTTAGAAAGTAAAATAAGAACTTGTGAATAAGAACTTGTAAAATAAGTACAGATAAATGTAAAGAAAAATCGATTGAGTATTGGAGTGGAGAATTTCAGACAACTGTAAGCCCAGTAAAGCAGTGAAAGACTTATAAATCTGCTCAGATTTACAGCTTATATGAGAGATTTAGCATGAAGTGTGTAGGAAACATTGATTCTGATGGTAATGGTAACTCCCATTTGTAATCATGGGAAGAAGAAATACACTGATATGCCAGACCACTCCCTGCTATGGGGGACATAAAGAATTAGGGTTATAAAAGTTCAATATTCTGGTGATTATAAGATAAATAAGCAACTGCTTAAAATTTGAGCCAAAAACATAAACATGCCCACACAGACATTTGTATGAGACTGAAATACCACAGCAACTACACTGACAAGTACACTTAACTGAAATGGAAGATAATGTCTGTTAGGAAACAAATGGAAAAGCGAAGACAGTGACAAGTGCAAGTCTTTTAAAGCGTATTTTCACCACAAAGTGAAATCCTTGCTGCCTTTAAAGAGCAGTTCTGCATCTCAAGATAGTAAGGTTTGTTCTTGATCTGCAGTGACCTGGTTATGAGCAAGAAATGCCCGACGGATATCTTTTCAATGGGGTGTTCCAGACATTTTTGTGAGAGGGACTATGGCAGAAGTGAGGAAAGTTCAAAAATGTTCACAAGATGAAATATCAGGAGAGAGACCAGTATAGAAGTTACCCCCTAAGGAATCAGAGAAACAGATCAGTCTGGGCTGAAGACCAGATTTTAGACTCCCATCTTTAAAACATTTTTGTTCCTCTGTTCCCCCATGTCACATGTTGATTTCAGCACAAACTGTACAGGAATGATTGAAATCAGAGCCCATTAGCCTGAATTCAACCAATCTTACTTAAAGCAGGTGATTTGTAGAATAATTGTAGTAGAGCAGAAGAAAATACCTCATTTTCACGAGAGTTCTTTCTCAAGGATACAGGGTTAGTAGCAACAGGAAAACACATTATTAAATTAAAAGCCTGGAAGAACAGAACACCTTTATGTGCTAAGCTCCAGGTGCACATCCCACTGAAATGGGAGAATTTTTTCATTCCACTGAAAACTGGAAGGTTTTGTATAAGCTAAAATGAGCTTTGCATCAAGCTATTTATCAGGGAATTCAAGGTAAATACCCTTTGATGAGAGCCTGTTTACTGAAAATTTCTTTCAAATGCTGAAGAAATCAGGTACACTTATCTTAATAAGACACGAAAGCTTAAATATCTTTTAGTTCTACTTCAGGTTCTACTTCAGATTGTAGTCGAACCTTTGGCATTGTTTTGATAATATCAGTTGTAAAAACCACTTTATAATTTACATTGGCTATACAATGTAACAGAATCAAGACACAACAGATACCTGGAACATGCTGCCAGAGGTGTACAGAAAAAAAGGAGGAAAATTATTTTCCTGCCACCACGTATTTTATCAATTTCATATTTTTACTTTATTCTGCTCTGCTCTCATCACCTCCCATGCTTTTTATTGCAATGCTACAAATTTTTAGATTAATGTTCCTCATTCATGACAGTACTGTGCACTTGGTTAGCTGGATTGAAAAGGAATCTGCTCCATCTCTCTAAATGCATTAATGACCTCACTGAACACCTATATGGTTGATGCAGTGCTTAGAGCATGAAGTAGTGAGCATGGATCGGGGTCTGTGAAGAGGGAGACCATGTACAAAACTGCCTGGTCTCTAGTAGCAGTGGAACTGTCTGCTCATAGGCTTGATCAGTGCACAGAATTTCAGTATACCTGTCTTGATTTTTGGAAAGAAAACCAGCATGTCAATGGGGCAACATATGAGAGAACAAATTTTAAAAATGAAGATTTAAAATTGAGTGAAGTGCAAAGGAAAAGTCCCTGTACCAGCGACCTAGCAAGAGAAAATTTAAGATGAACTCTTTGGTGAGTGTTAACTACATAGAATTTAAGAAACACTCTATCAGTTGCTAGTCAAATCGAAAAACTTATTGTAGAAAACTACATTTTGGAAAGGATTAAAGTGTTTCTCAATGATCTTATCATGAAAGGATCTCAAAATCATTTAAAGAAATTTTTTAATTAATAATGACCTTCATGATTTCCTTCTGTAGAAGAACATGCTAGATTAAAAGGTTATATACTTTAATATTCATAAAAAATAGATATGTAACAGGAAAAAATGATAGAGGAGTTGTCCCTGTGTCGTGTGTGTCCCCCTCCCTACTTTCTAATGTAAAAATTTTAAAAATTAATATTTTTTCAAAATCCCAAAGCAAAAAAGTCTCCATCCCTCCCACAAATGTTGCAATCAAAAGATTGCCTGTTTCTGTGCAAATCAAAGGAACTTTGGTTGCTGAAATGCAGTTTATTCTGTGCAGAATCTTACATACATGTAGCTACAAAGACACTGTTACTATTGGCTTAGCAATTGTATTCTAACAAATGATTGAACTTGTATGAAAGGTTTGCATCTCTTAAGAGCAATAATGTGTACTGGTTTTTTTTCTGATGTTCATAAATTCTTGTCAGTAAAATAAATGTCGTCATATAATAGACACATCATATTTCGTTGCTTACTCACGAGACTGGAAATCTAGATGTAACAAGAGGAATCAGAGTCGTGTATTTTCTCCTTTCACCCTGTTTCCACCTTATTGCATTCCTTTCCTCTTCCTAAAATAGGCTTCTCATCACAGAAAAGGGAAGAAACCATGCCATCTTGTGGTCAACCGTGGTTATTACGCCATCAAAACCCCTAAACGGTCAGCAAATACAGTGGTCACCAACCATGTCAGGAGCTGCAACTTCGGTGAACTTAAGGAAAAAAAATCCAGAACAGAACAAAATTTTTATGTATAAAGAAAGTGTCATACACTTTTAACAGTGATGCAGAGGTAACAAGAATAGAAATAGCTCAGAGCAAGGAAGAATGAAATAAGGTGGGGAGGTTGGGAGTGGGCAGAAGGGGGTATTCCTTTTTTTTTTTTTTAAATTTAATTCAGCTGACAAACTCTGTTAACCGCTGGAGATGCAGTGAATATTTTCTTTTGGCAAACAGCTGGCATTTGCCAAGCAATTCAAATTCATCAAATTCACAAGCTGTCATCAAAAATTTACACTTAGGTGAGCTGGGAAAACCTCTTAAGGCTGCTATGGATGAGGAAATAAGCTGTTTTTCATATTGCCAGAGACCCCAGAGATGAAATGTTCGAGAGCTACAACCCTCACAAGGAACACAGAAGAGAAAGGCAGCAAATTTTGATGCGGGGGGTCTTCTCACAAGACGTGGGCAAGCTCTAGCAGCCACCTCCCTGCCTGAAGGAAGGTCCCCAAGGAGAGAAAATCTCCAGGTGGAGACACTTGACAAAGCAGCGCCTCTGCCAGCCTTTTCACATGTCATGGCAGGCAGACAAAAAGGTCATAACTATGCTCTGGTGATTTGTGGCTGCTAAAACAGTCCACAGTCAAAATGATTTTTCTAATCTATGCAGGCAGCCAGCCTTATCCTTCCCAGCCACCTGACCAGACCTCCCACAGTACAAGAGACAGAAATTCAGATGCATCTGGCTTATGCAAGGCCTTGTCTGGCTGGTGCAATGCGAAGGAACAGTTAATTCTTCTTTCCCTTGAAAAAGTTCAGTTTGCATCCACTGCTATGATCTGGTAATTTTTTCCCCATTTTGCAACGAATTCAGTAGGGTTTTTTCCATACCATCCCATACAGTTAGTGTCTCTCTTCTTTTAAGGGAAAAAAAATCTCACCCCCCAATTTTTTTTTTTTGGTGCACTTCAAATGACAAGCTCTCATCTAAATTCCCACAGTAACAATGGCTCCTGGCAGTGATACGTGTTTGAGAATTTATAGATGTTGAAAACCACTTAAGAACCCATAGAGGGTATTTGAAACCTACCAAGGGCATTTTTCTTGTACCAAAAGATAACTACCATGGAATAGTCCATATGTGTGTAGTTAAAACACTTTTATTCCAAGACAAGGTGGCTACATCCAGAGTACCTACTGAAATGGTCCTTTCCTTTAGCTACATCCCAAACCATGGCTGAGTGTTGCCAGGTAAGCGATAGTTGGCTCAAGCCAAACTCATCCTAGGGACAGTTCCAACAACTTATGCTGTACTTGGTTGAGGTCCCCAGCCTGGAAACATTCCCTAGTTCAGTTTAATGACTACTGAGTGTAGCCAAACACGTTTACCCCCAGATTTATTCAATAACAGTGGAGAATTGTTTTAGCAAATTTTTCCTCTGAATCCTGAAGGTAAATAGTGAGTTATTTTGTTATTCATAAAAGGGGCATTATGCCTATTAATTGTAATGAAACTCCCATTCGGGGGGGGGGGGGGAGCGGAATCACATATATCCTGTTACTTACTTGAAGAAGAGAAAAAAGGCTGAGGGGAATTCTGCTGAACAAGGAAACCAAATGTTTATGGGGTTTGGCTTAGTTGGTGCTGGAAAGATTTTGGGTTTTTTCTACTGTTGCTTTAATGTCTATAAGAGCAGTACTGCTAAAACTAGGACAGAAAAGCCTGCAGGTTGTATGCTGCATTTGAGTTCTGCTCAGGTGAATTAGAAAAAAAAAAAAAAAACCACAAAAACCTGCATATTTATTAATGATAGAGAACTTCTGCATTGTTAATAAAAGACACATTGCCAGTAAAATGTTCAAATACTTCACAATGAAAACGAGATCCATTCTATCCTATCTGGAGGCAATGGTACGTAGGAGATGTCAACAGATTATTTCTAGGAAATATGCATGATTCATAAAATTTCCAATACAAAATTAAAAGGACAGTGTTGATATTGAAGTAGAGGCAATTTACTTGCAATCAAAGGCAACAATCATAACAATGAAGTATTCACACATAAGAATGATACGGGTTATCTTTGAATTGAGGATTTACTTTAATGTCTCTCCTAGCAATTAGCTTTGTTGCATGAATCTTAAGAATTCAGTAGTCTGAACCAAGGCAGCAGTATCTGAGCTTCAAAACCTGTTCTAGCTGTGATCCATCTACTGACATATCTGAAGAATTCATCTGAAAGCTGTGAATCTTCATTCTAAAGAAAAAAAATGAAGATACTAACAACTTAACTAATCTTACAACTAACAAATCTTTAAGGTCCCTTCCAACCCTAACCATTCTATGATTCTAATCAAGCATAGAAATATAAAAAAAAGTATGTTTGGTTATGGCTGATTTTTAACCATCGCTGGCTGCATATAAAAACACCCTGAAGGGTAGAGGCAGTCTCTACCAGCAACGTCCCTGTGGTCTTGGCTACAAACAATTTCATGATGGGAAGTATTGAACAAGATGGCAGGTTCTGCCAGGCTACCACTTCTGCATTTCTCGGGCAGGGGTGCGTAGATTGAGTGAAAAAGAAACTGGGTATGGTTCTAAGAGGATGTGGACCCCTCCTCTCCCTTCTCTCACTGGAGCCCCAGGGTTTCTAGAAAGAATCAGGCATGTACTGTGTTTATTTTATTCTGTCCGTAAGAAGTGGCTCAGTGCCCATTTATCACAGAGACTAAAGGATTCTCAGCAGTGCATGCCACCATGATGGATCCAAAAATCTAAGTTCAAGACATACGTTGTAACATTACCCCAACCACAGGCAAGCTTAACTTCGACATGACACCTCATATTTTCATCTGAAAAAAATCTAATTGTAGTACAGAACTGACTCTTCACCCATTATGTCGAGTTTGCTGATTTGAATGATTGGCATCACAGTGGGATTATATGCAAGCCATGGAGCTTGCCTAAACTATGCTTCAAATAAGGACTCACAGCCTGGTTTGAGGGTGCCTTTTGATTACATAGCTATACACAATTACTCTTGTCAAGGAGTTAAGCAAAACTCTGTTTCCTCTAGTCTCAACAGATTTTAGGAAACATTTAAAGACCAATTTCAGTAACTAAACAACTATGCCACCCCTGAATAACTCAACAGTTCTTTAAACAGAATCATTAGGTCTGTCTTTCAGGCCAGGAAGGTTTTTGTTTGCTGCTAAGAGAAACAGTATCCCAAAAGAAACACATTTTATGAAAGCTCAGAAAGTTTTCCTTAGTATTACATAAGAAAACTCTGTTACTTGAGTACAGGGAAAGTAAAAGCTGAATTCAGATTGACTAGAAATTACCACACATGTTGCTTAGTATTAAACATACCTAGCAAAATTCCTTGCCATTTGTTATATAGTACATACTGCAGAATCCTTGCAGAATCTTTGAAAGTCTTTGCAGCACTCTATCTTGGAGTAGCACATTAAAATTGAGCAAACCATGGCTGCAGCCTTCCAGTACCTCAAGGGGGCTACAAGGAAGCTGGGAGGGGACTTTTTACAAGGGCCTGTAGTGCCAGGACAAGGGGTAATGGGTTTAAATTGAAAGTGGGGAGGTTTAGATTAGGTATCAGG
Source organism: Eurypyga helias (assembly GCF_000690775.1). Taxonomy (NCBI): domain Eukaryota; kingdom Metazoa; phylum Chordata; class Aves; order Eurypygiformes; family Eurypygidae; genus Eurypyga; species Eurypyga helias. Next base: position 50,758 of record NW_010265244.1, read on the forward strand.
AAGAAGTTCTTCACGGAGAGGGTGGTGAGGCACTGGAACAGGTTGCCCAGAGAAGCTGTGGATGCCCCATCCCTGGATGTGTTCAAGGCCAGGCTGGATGAGGCTTTGAGCAACCTGGTCTAGTGGAAGGTGTCCCAGCCCATGGCAGGGGGGTTGGAACTAGATGGTCTTTAAGGTCTCTTCCTACCCAAACCATTCTATGATTCTATTCTATGATTCTATGACTAAGAAAAACTTGCTTTGATTAAGCCTGTATATGTTCTCTTGCTATAAACATATAATACAGTTAAAACATATGATCACTGAGAAGTCATCAGTTGGGTAATATACAGTTAAGCCATCTAAAATGCAATTTCCAGGCTGAACTATCAGTAGAGCAGTTCATTCCTCATTCACCTGTTGCCTCACAGCACTCAACTATTTTGCTTTTGCACATATCTACTTCAGGGTTCTTCTGTACCTAGATCTCCAAAATGTCTTCAGTTCCCTTGCTCCAACACTGCAAGGTGAATGTCTCCTACAGTAACTAACATTTTCTATAGTAATGGACAAAGCTAGACCAAGACAGAAAACTGCAAGTTTCTGTACAAAAGTATATGGTTGTGGCTGTCAACAGAGTAAGATTGCATAACTGAAAAAGATTCAGCCTTAATACAGTCAGGAAACAGGACTGCTGAAATGCTTATGAGCATTAAATATGAATATGAATTTAACAACAACTATTATTTTAATAATTAATAAGGAAAAATTAATTTAATAATAAACTAATTAAATGTAGATAGAATATTAAATTAACTATAGATAGAATTAAATGTGGCAAAGGATGGCAAAGGCAACAAGAAAAGCTTCTATAGGTATGTTGGTCATAAAAGGAAGACTAGGGAAAATGTGGGCCCTTTTTGAAGGGAAATGGAAGACCTGGTTACCTGGGTTATGGAGAAGGTTAAGGTACTCAACAAGGTTTTTGCCTCAGTCTTCACCGGCAAGTGCCCAAGCCACATCGTCCAAGTCACAGAAGGCAAAGGAAGTGACTGAGAGAAGGCAGAACTTTCCACTGTAGGAGAAGACCAGTTTTGAAACCATCTAAAGAACTTGAAGGAGCACAAGTCCATGGAATCTGACAAAAGACATCCATGGGTCTTAAGGAAACTGGCAGGTGAAGTTATTAAGCCAATATCCCTCATATTCAAGAAGTCATGTCGGTCTGGTGAAGTTACCACTCACTGGAAAAGGGGAAACATAACCCCCATCTTTAAAAAGGGGAAAAAGGAAGACCATGGGAACTACAAGCCAGTCAGTCTCACATCTGTGCCTGGCAAGATCATGGAGCAGATCCTCCTGGAAACCATGCTAAGGCACATGGAGAATGAGGAGGTGATTGGTGACAGCCAGCATGGCTTCACCAAGATCATGCCTGATGAATACGGTGGCCTTCTACAAGGTTAGTGGATAAAGGCAGATGTCATCTACCTGGACTTGTGCAAAGCATTTGACACTGTCTTGCATGACACCCTTGCCTCTAAATTAGAGATGAATGGATTTGATGGATGGACCACTTGATGGATAAGGAATTGGCTGGATGGTCGCACTCAAAAGAGCTGTGGTCAATGGTTCAATGTCCAAGTGGAGACCAGTGACAAATGGGGTTCTTCAGGGGTTGGTATTGGGACTGTCATTATTGAACATCTTTGTCAGCGACATAGACTGCGGGATTGAGTGCACCCTCAGCAGGTTTGTCAATGACACCAAGCTGTGTGGCGTGGTCAACACGCTGGAGGGAAGGGATGCCATCCAGAGGGACCTTGACAGCCTGGAGAGGTGGGCATGTGCCAGCTTCATGAAGTTCAAGAGTATGAAGTCAAAGACTGCAAAGTCCTGCACAAATACTGGCTGAATGGAGAATGTATTGTTAACAGCCCTGAGGAAACGGACTTGGGGGTACTGGTGCGTGAAAAGCTTGACATGAGCCGGCAGTGTGCGCTGGCAGCCCAGAAAGCCAACCGTATCCTGGGCTGTATCAGGAGAAGTGTGGCCAGCAGGTCGAGGGAGGGGATTCTCACCCTGTACTCTGCTCTGGTGAGACCCCACCTGGAGTGCTGCATCCAGCTGTGGAGCCCTCAACAGCAGAGGGATATTGACTGGTTGGAGCAAGTCCAGAGGAGGCCACGAAGATGCTCCGAGGGCTGGAGCACCTCTGCTATGGGGACAGGCTGAGAGAGTTGGGCTTGTTCAGCCTGGAGAAGAGAAGGCTCCGGGGAGACCTTATAGCACCTTCCAGTGCCTAAAGGGGGCTACAAAGAAGCTGGGGGGGACACATTTTAAAAGAGCATGTAGTGATAGGACAAGGGTAAAGGCTTTACACTTGAAGAGTGTAGATTTAGATTAGAAGAAAGAAGTTCTTCACGGAGAGGGTGGTGAGGCACTGGAACATTTTGTCCAGAGAATTTGTAGATGCCTTGTCCCTGGAATAGTTCAAAGCCAAGACGGATGAGGCTTTGAGCAACCTGGTCTAGTGGAAGGTGTCCCTGCTCATGGCAGGGGGGTTAGAACTAGATGGTCTTTAAGATCCTTTCCAACCCAAAACATTCTATGACTCCATTTTCATGTTTCTATCCACTCCATTCTCAGTATACCAGTAGCTTTGCCTCAGCAAGAGTAACCACATAACCAACAATGCTACCTGAAGGATTAATTTCTAAGGCACTATGAATGAAGAACTTTCCTCTTGGCTTTTATGGCTGGTGAAGTAGGATGCTGAGGTTCTTCCTGATGAAATGTCCTTTGCTGTGAAGCCTCTGCTCCTCTAAAACAGGTAAAACTTTAGCACAGATGAAAGGTCTGCTTTTTTAATCATGTTTTGAAGGATGCAGTCAGGAATAACATGTGGGCAGACAATGTCAAAGTTATAAATTCTGCTGAGCTGATGGAAAATTTCTGCTGTTCCTTTTAGGAGACATCCTACATACATTTTACATACCATTGTTAAAGAACCTGAGAAAAGAAGCCAAAGTTGCCTTAATACAGCTATGGAGTGCCACTGTGTCTCAGAAAACCTGTCACACATAGAGAAATGGGGGAAAAGATGGTAAAAAAGGAGGATATCAAATAACCGATGACTGGAGAGGGTTGTCAGCAGTGCATAAAAAAAAAAAAAAAAAAAAAAGAAGTACTTTTTCTCTTCTCCCAGCTTTGTGAATATCACAATTAAGACCTCATACATGCCATGACTGGAGGTTGCTACCGAAGTCACCCTGTCACAGAAATGTGCTCCGGAATGTCAACTCTTATTTTTGAAAAGAAGTTGTCTGGCTTATCTAACTGCAAAGGGCTAACTAATAATATACAGCTGACTTTTCAGAGAGCTTGAAACAATGGGTCTGATAGGGGCTAATTGCCTCAGTCACCACACTCAGGGCTCTCTGAACCTGCTGCTCTACAAGTTAATTATTTTTCAGTGTAAGAAAAATACAGAATTCAGTGTGGAGAGAGTTCATTCCACCATGGCCAGTTGCCAAACATCTGTTTCACTGCTCTGCTTCATCCTGTCATTTTCTCAATTCCTTTTTTTTTTTCACAAAAAGTACTGCTTGAATTTTATTTCCTCTTTTACTTTTTGTCTTTACAACCAAAAAAAAAGGTTCAAAAGAGAGCAGAGACAAATACCCACTTTACAAGCAGGTCCTAAGTAAAAACAGAGTATTTGTTGGCTATACAGCTTGGGGGATAGAGGAGCTGCCAGAATGGGGCTGGCTAAGATGCTGAGCCACTGAAGATGAATATAAACATTCTGTTTCCACATCAGATACAGCACAAGGAAAGGACATGTCACTTAGGGGTAAAGCAACCTGGCCTATAATAGTAAGACTGAATTGATGTTTTAAAGTTAGAAAGAAAATTATTCACATTTGGAATTGAAAAAGCAAACTCTTGTGAAATAAATGACCTTTTCTTGGGTGTTATACTTGAGTGCTGCAGACTTAACTCAGTGGATAACTGTTTCCTACCACGGAACATCTTTAGTGTGCACTATATCTGAAAAACAGATCAGTTCTTTGCATAACTAGATAATAATTCAAGAGCTTACTTTTAACCCTGACTTTTAAAGATCACAGACTATATTAAAAGATGTGACTTGAAGAGGTGATGGAACACCTGAAGCTTGTCCCTGAAGCTTTAAGATAAGCTATGTAAATAGTCTGAATCATTGCAATAAAGTCCCTGGTGCAATCTGGCCAATGAACGCCTCATTCTTTCCTGACAGCTTCAGCAGCAGGAGCCCTGACCACAGGCTGCCCCAGGCTTGCCTGGCATTTGGTGACACTTGAAAGGAGAAGGCATATTTTTTGAAGGCGCTCAGGTGAGAAGGGAACTGATCCTCCATGTCCCATCTTCTGGGAAATTTTTAACTCCCTGCAACCATTTATTTGAGACAAAATGTGAGGCGATTGCTTGTGCATGAAGACACACGTCAATCCAGAATCTGTTGCAGGGTCTGAAGCCCAAGGTCTGAGTGGCATTTAAGATGGAAATTGGGATCCTCCCTCCAGTGTCATTTCTTGGTTAGCTTCCATACTCTGCATTTGGCTACTGGGGTTGTGCGACTGCTTTTCTGGCTAGTCACTGTAAAGGCATCTAACTTGAGAATTATGTCACAAATTCAATTTTTGAATCTCATGTCCAGATACATTTGTAATAACAGATCATCTATGGATCCTTCATAGATCTGGGCTTTCTTATCCCCTGAAGTTCTCAATATCAGGTAATGTATGAGCAAATGTAATTGAAGATTGTATCAGATGGTGGCAGCAAAGGCCCTTTCAATGTTTGGACTTTAGCAGTGTGCGTCCAGCATACTTACTGCTCATCCTGTGTTTTATTTTCAAGTACCACCTATGATTAGGAGTAAACATTACACTGCATTTGTTTCAGTGAGAGGAAAAATAGCAAGCACATGGTTTATTGCTTGTTTCGCAGAAAAAAAAAATGTTAAAATTGGATGTAACTCTTGTAGCTCAGACAAATAAAACAGAAGAATAGAACAAATGGGTAAATAATATCAACCAAAATACACAAGTAACTAAAAGAATGATGAAATAATTCTGTCATCCCTCAGACAGTGAGAAATTTCTTGGAAATTTTGGCTACGTGTTAGAAGAAATTCTAACATAGACTGACATAATAGGCATTATTTTCATAACTAGCATTGTTCTCAGTATCACTGACATAAAAATGAGAACACTCACAAAACAGGAAGGTGTCTTTTTGTTCACTTGCTAGGTCTTGGCTGCAAGTAAAGAATCAAATCTGGATCTAGAAACTGTAAGGCATAGAAGATTTTCATTATTTGTAGATGAGATTTCATAATTTAAGAGGCTGAAGATGGATGGCCATGTTTGGTATTATTGCTCGGCATTATGCTACAGCTGTATTAGCACAAGTGTGGGCAAATAATTAACAGCAAGGTCAGATATTGCCTAGAAGAAACTTGAAAATGGATGAAGAAGAAGAGAGAAGGAAAAGAAAATTTTAAGTTGAAAAATTAATAGAGGGGGAAAAAAAGAGAAGAAAAACAGGACTGAAAGACGCTAGCTACCCTGAAAACTGAATACAGTTCATATTATACTCATGAACTTGCAACAAACTAGTTTTGAGCATTCCTTTCCAGTTACTATCCATATCACTGGCTTACTATTAGCCAAGTTTAGTTGAATCTCTATTGGGTGTGAGAGTGAAGTTTACCTTTAAACTTCACAAAAAAGCTCTGATTCTGCAAACAGCTTTCTGTGGCTGGATGTACGTGCTGCCACAGAACTTTAAGGACTTCAAGGGGAATGTGTGAGATCCCCACCAGGCATGCAGAAGAAGCCGGATGATTGAAACAGTATATTCTAATCAATCAAGAAATTGTGTATATCCTTTCCCAGTCATACCATCTGCTCACCTGCAATCAGCAATTTCCACTCAGTTATCAATAAACAGTCAAAAGACATTGTCACCTCCATAGGCTGAACTCATTGGATCCATCAAGTGTTGCCTGCATCCCTCTGTCTACTAATTTTTCATCCCAAGTACACACACTACCTCCTACCTGCCCCTCATTCTCTGCATTTCAAGGATGCACTGACACTCTCAACAAAAGCTCTTGATGAAGGCTCCATGCTGTCTGATTCCCAAGACCTCTGCTGCTCTAATACTACCAGTACTCTTTTCTAGGAGCACCATTTACCTCACTTTCCTGTCTCTACCTCATGCATATTTCTGACATTCCTTCCGTAACATTTTCCCTATCTCCCCCATCATACTGTCTATCAATCTACATCAGGATTTTAGTGGGTTTCTGCAATTCCTACATTTTTCTTGTTTTCAGTGGAAAATGTCATGTAAAGTATAGAACCACAGAATCAGAACCTTTTAGGTTGGAAATTATCTTTAAGATTATCAATCATGTCCCTAAGGGCCCCATACACACATCTTTTAAATATATACAGGGATAGTGACTCAACCAACTCCCCGGGCGGCCTGTTCCAATGACTGACAACCCTTCTGGTGAATAAATTTTTCCTAATATCTAATCTAAACCTCCCCTGGTGCAACTTGAGGCCATTTCATCTTGTTCGATCACTTGTCACTTCGAGAAGAGACCAACACCCACCTCTCTGCAACCTCCTTTCAGGCAGCTGTAGAGAGCGATAAGGTCTCCCCTCAGCCTCCTCTTCTCTGGGCTAAACAATCCCAGCTCCCTCAGCTGCTTCCATAGTCCTGCTGGCCACACTATTGCTGATGCAGACCAGGATGCCATTGGCCTTCTTGGCCACCTGGGCACATGCTGGCTCATATTCAGCCAGATGTCAGCCAGCATCCCCAGGTCCTTTTCTGCTGGGCAGCACCAGCATCCCCAGGTCCTTTTCTGCTGGGCAGCACCAGCATCCCCAGGTCCTTTTCTGCTGGGCAGCACCAGCATCCCCAGGTCCTTTTCTGCTGGGCAGCACCAGCATCCCCAGGTCCTTTTCTGCTGGGCAGCACCAGCATCCCCAGGTCCTTTTCTGCTGGGCAGCTTTTCAGCCACTCATCCCCAAGCCTGTAGCAGTGCAGGGGGGTGTTGTGACCCAAGTGTAAGACTCGGCACGTGACCTTGTTGAACTTCATACAACTGGCCTCAGCCCTCTGATCCTGCCTGCCCAGATCCCTCTGTAGAGCCTTCCTACCCTCAGGCAGATCAGCACTCACACCCAACTTCGTGTCATCTGCAAACTTACTGAGGGTGCACTCGATTCGCTCATCCAGGTCATTGACAAAGATACTAAAGAGAACTGGTCCCAGTACAGAGCTCTGGAGAACACTGCTTGCGACCAGACACCAACTGGATAGAATTCCAATCACCACAACTCCTGGGGCCTGGCTGTCCAGACAGTTTTTTACACAGCAAAGAGTGTGCCCGTTCAAGCCATGAGCAGCCAGTTTCGCCAGGGGAATTCTGTGGGACAGAGCGTCCA